>NW_028141162.1:18323656-18620623 GCF_030444845.1 Prenolepis imparis | reverse complement strand
AAGCAGTGGTATCAACGCAGAGTACTTCTCACTCTCTCCCTCTCTCTCTCCCTCTCTTTCTCTTTAAAATTTTACTTATCAATTTCGATATCGATTAAAGCAGTGGTATCAACGCAGAGTACTAGGATGAGAGAGCGCAATGGAAGAATGGAATGGAATTTCTAATGTCCTGTGTGGCGTTCTCTGTCGGTCTTGGGAATGTCTGGCGATTTCCTTATACAGCTTATGAAAACGGCGGCGGTGCTTTTCTCATTCCTTATATAGTGGTACTCTTCGTCATCGGCAAACCCTTTTATTACATGGAGATGATCCTCGGACAATTTACCAGCAGCTCCTGCGTCCAAATCTGGTCCGTGTCGCCTTTATTCCAAGGTATTTTTTCACCTAAAAGAAGAAAACCCTTACAATCTAATTAATGCTGGAAAAAAGGTGTCGAAATGAAATTAAAAATACGAATATATATCTAGATATTATAGTTATATGTCTCAATCAAATACATAAAATTGGAATATTTAGATAACTTCATACACATATATATTCGACAAAAAAAAAACGGTACACTTGAAAAGTAGTAAAAAATTGTGAAAGTTCAAGAATTTATAATTCAGCTAATAATTATGATATCAAGGTATTTAAAAAACGAAAATAAAGCTTAGAGTCTATAGTTTGAGAAAATTTCAGTGTCGATCACGTGCAATGATCAGTTTTGGAATGACAAATGACAGAGTGAGAACCGGGGAAATTCTCATGGATACCCTTCGATCTTCGAGGAAGTAGTACCGTACTCGTACCGGCGAAAACCTCGCAAATATGTTATTCGGACTTTGTTTGCGCAAGATGCCCGGCACGATTTGCATCGCTTTGAAACATCCCGCATTCAATACAATATTCTTGAATAGAATTGCAACGGTTCGAATTGATAAAGATAGCAGATACACATTTTAAATCATAATTTGTCTTTAAAAAACTGCCTTTTTTCAAATTGAGATAACTCAGCAAAAAATTATCGTATTAAGTTCCGCCAAAGCGCATTTTAAAGAGAAAAGTTTGAATTTTCACGTGCTTTTTATCCCATTGAGCTACGTCAACTGATCTACGCCGTGCAATTCAGAAATTTTTGCATTTCATTGCAAAATTGATCATTGCACGTAATCGGCACTAAAATTTTCTCAAACTACAGACTCCAAGCTTCATTTTCGTTTTTTAAACACCTCAATATCAAAATTATGAGCTGAGTTATAAATTCTTGAACTTTTAATTTTTAACTACTTTTTAAGTGTACCGTTTTTTTTTTGGCCGAATGTGGATATAAATACATAGATCGAATATAGAACGTACATTTTAGTGTTTTTTTTAAAAATACTTAGATCTATATGAGAATAGATTTTAATATTTATTACCAGGTATTGGCTATGGCGTAATAATATCGGTATTCTCCGTGATTACTTATTATTGTGGCCTTATGGCTTTGACACTCTACTACATGGTGGCTAGTTGCCAGTCCGAACTTCCGTGGGCCTATTGTTGGGAAGAATGGGATGACGCGTGCTTCAATAGCTCATCGACTGTCATCGGACATGCGAAAAACGGAAGTAGAAGTTCCGCTGATTTATATTTTAGGTACATTAATCTTCGTACAATGCGAGATTACAGTAGTTTTTATTCTTTACGTCTTATTTATTATCTGACGCTATTATTACACTTGTTTGTATATGCGCACCCCGCGTATCATGTACGTCACATAAATTATCAGGACCCATTCGTATTCGAGTTATTCTGGGGAACTTATTGCTTAATGAGATTCAGAATCAGAATTCCCTCATATCTCTTACAATTGTAAAGCGACGTGATAATGACATACATATGTATATAATGTATAATGCATCATTAAATTGCATCGTCGATATATTATCTCTCTACCATATTGTATATCATTTTCTTCATCTCTGTCATTACCGTTATCTTTATTTTTGAATTTTTATTTTAGATTATTTTAAAATTTTCTTTTACTTTTAGTCTTACTTATTTTGTTATTCTTGAGGGATTTTTATTATTCTTCAGGAGAAATTAAAAAAATGAAATAAACATTTCCAGCCATCTATGCTACACATGTATGTTTAGAAAAGTCGTCCTTAATGAAACGGGACTCGAGAACGGGCTCGGGTCACCTTCGTGGAAGCTGGTCCTGGCGTTGCTGATCAGTTGGATATTCGTCTACGTCGTGATCTGCAAGGGTGTAAAGAGTACCGGTAAAGCGGCTTACTTTCTGGCCCTTTTCCCGTACGTCATCATGATTAGTCTTTTGGTTAGAGCGGTGACACTGGACGGAGCGGTGGACGGCATCATCTTCCTCTTCAATCCCGTGTGGCACAAGATTCTGGAACCAGCGGTTTGGTATGCCGCTGTCACCCAATCATTTTTTTCCCTTGGCGTGTGCTTTGGCGCAGTGACCATGTACTCCTCCTACAACAGTTTCGAACACAATACGTCCAGGTACATGTTACTTTCGTTATCAAACACATTTTCATAGAGTCCCATTTTCTTTTTAATACACTAGTCACTATAGTTAAGCTAAGAATTTTTAAACAAAATCTAAAAAATAGTTTAATAATCTCCAACAGTCTACAGTTTAATATGCATAACAAGTTTATCAGAGAATTAGTGGAGGATCTCTTGCAGAGATTGTACGATTGTGACGACTCTGGATCTTTGTACCAGCTTGATGGCAGCCACGACTATCTTTGGAATTCTGGGTAATCTCGCTCATGAAATGGGTACCGATGACATTGGCAGCGTCGTTCGCGCCGGAACAGGTCTAGCTTTCATATCCTACCCGGAAGCTTTGGCAAAGTTCACGGTGGTGCCGCAGCTTTTCGCCGTACTCTTCTTTCTGATGCTCTTTGTTTTGGGTATAGGCACCATCGTTGCCTTCTGTAATGTTGTCGTCAGTGTTATTAAAGATCAATTCCCGCAGCTTAATCAATGGAAGATTGCCGCTGGTGTTGCGATCTCTGGTTTCTCAATCGGCATTGTCTATTGCACGCCCGTAAGTGTTTCAGAAAAAGAAAATTTTTCCTTCTTTAAAAATAAAAGAAAATCTATAAAAATCAATTCATCTAAAAAAATTCATAAAAAAATTAACAAAATTAAAATTACACTAGTTTACAGTCAGATTTAAAAATTATTTTAAACCAGATAAAGTGTTTCTTATAGATTTTTGGGTACTGAAAACGATGCCGCGAATTAAATTTCACTAGTACATCAGATATCCAAAATAATTGAGGTTTAATGTGTATAAAATGGCTCTTTTGCGATATTTAAGATTTTTTTGTAAAAATGGTTAATGTTATCTGGAAAGTCTGATCAAATATGAATGTAATGTTCATCCCATAAAAAATGAATTTTTAAAAAATTTCAATATTTTACTTTTTAGCCATGTTATGTGAAAGATTAAAGCTGGGAACTACTTCTCATATGGAGATGTTCCTGAGGAAATAAGGTTTTTGAAAAAAAATATTTTTTCCAAAATTGATTTTATTGTCCCTATTATTTGTCCCCCTTTAAATCATACAACTTTAGTCTGGAACAATTTTTCAAAAATGCATTTGTTTCGAAAAATTTAAGGTGGACAATTAAAATAAAACACCTTATATGTATATAAATATACATTTAGTGGAATCTCTATCACGGATAAGTTACACTATGTATGTGTATCGATAGCCCTAAATGATAAATTATGAGTATAATTATATAACTTCATCATCATAGACGGAATATTTGCTATCTCAGCAAAAAAATGCATTTTATAGAAGAGATGAACAATACATTCATGACTTCTGATCAGAATTTCCAGATAACTTTAACTTTTTTCACAAAAAAGTCTCAAATATCGCAAAGAAACAATTTTTTTGCATATTAAACCTCAATTATTTCGAAAATCTGATGTGCTGGTAAAAATTGGCTTGCGGTATTGTTTTCAGTATCCAAAAATTTATAAGAAGCACCTTGTCTGGTTTAAAATAATGAAAAAAAAAATTTTTTTGTAAATTATATTATCAAAGTAAGAGAGGGTTTATATAAGCAAGCAATATTGAATAATGATTTATCTTGTGTGTTTCTTCAAACGTTTTCGAGACGAGCCTTCCATTATTAGAACAAATAATAATTATTTATGATAATGTTATTTAATAATAATAATGTTTTATATTTTATCAAACTGTGAACTTTTATCGAAATTATTTCAGGGTGGTCAATACATTCTTAATCTGGTAGATTACTTTGGCGGCACTTTCATTATCGTATTTTTAGCTTCCTTCGAAGTGATTGCTATTTCCTGGGTATACGGTAATCTATAATACATTTTATTCTTTTATGAAGCTGCTTTATGAAATTATTGAACAAATAATTCGATTCGTCAGGCGTCGATAATTTTTTGGACGACATCGAATTTATGGTGGGACGACGGCCATTCTTTTATTGGAAATTCTGTTGGTGTTACTTGACTCCTCTATTTCTATTTATCATTTTGATTTATTTCCTGATTAATTTAACACCGATCATGTACAACGATGAATATTATCCAACATCCGCATACGGTATACATCTAATACCTACGTTATTTATAAATTATGTATACATTTTTAATATTATAATTAAATTGAAGAATTAATTATTATATATTTATATAATAATAATTATTATAATAATTATTATTATATAATTAATATTATTATACATAATTATAGAATGAACTTATAGAAAATTAAGAGATGATTTCTCTTTAAAATAAATTATATTAATATCAATATCAAATACATAATTATAAATATAAATTAAATATATAATAATATTAAATATCTCAATTAATATTAAAATATTTATTCAATTTTTACAGCTGCGGGTTGGACGCTTTTGGCTTTAGGGATTCTCCCGTTGCCTTTACGAATGATTTTTGTCGGAATTCGAAATAAAAATAAGACATGGCTAAATGTAATTAGCACTTATATATATATATGCATTTTATTTAAATATTGTTTTAACATAAATGTTTGTAAATGTTTCGTAAATCTAAAATAATTATTCTTCAATTTCAGATAGTTAAACCGAACGCCAATTGGGGCCCGAAAGATCCAAAGAAATACGATAAATGGAAAGACTTCAAACAATCAAAAGAGATATCGCGAATGTGCGCGAAAAAATCAAAAGTTATAGCAACACTGTTTGGCAATAATTGACAATTAAAATTATAAAACAGTATTAAACAGTTAATCACACAAATAGTATTATGTTATACTACACACAAATCACAATAACTATATATAGTGATCGAATAAAATGATTTCAAAATAATATCGCAGCTCTTTATCGCGAATTGCGTTGTACATAGTGTAACATTACAAGCATTATTAGGTATAATAATTAAATATAATTAAATATGCATTAAATAAATTTATACAAAAAGGCTTAATGAAATCAACTACATATTAATTCTCTACTACTGGCGAATCCCAAGGGTTGGAGAGGAAAGGTTTGGAGTTAAAAATTCTTCCTACTAAATTAAAAAAAAGTTAATGGTTTGCTGATTTCATGATTCTATTAAAGATGTTTTAAATGAAATGGTTAAAAAGAACTCGAAGACAATTATTTAAATAATAAAGAAAAAAAATTTCAGCGTGATACAAACCAAAAATTTGTCAAACTTTTTCCGTCTCCCATTATCGACATCAGAATTCGCTAATTAATTGCACTATTACTGAACGCAATTGTAATTATCTAAAATACATATTGTATTATACATATATATTGTATAGAGTAATATTTCTTTTAATTTAAATACTATAAAATTTAAATGTAAAATTATATATTAACGATAATTATACATCTATTAACGTACATCATATTAAAATGTTTCCACCTATACACGCAATTAAAAAATTTAGCAATTTCGTGGTCGAATTTTTTTAGATACATTCGTCAATTTTTCTCTGCCATGGATCCTGGTGCGGCAAAAAATTGCTGAAAATTCAAACAATTCTAAAGTGTATAGCATAAAAAAATTGTGCGTTCTCTACTTTGGTTCCATGTTTAAGAGAACGCAAAGTGTTTGTTTCCAGATTGGCTGAATTCGCTTCTCCCGAGCTTTCGTTCTCTCCTCCTTAAAGATCTTCCAATCTTTGCGCTGTTGCACTTCCCGTGGACCCCATTTGTTCGCAGGTGCAAAAGCTCTCTTCAACATCTTAAACAAAGTGTAACAAAGTGAATTTAATTGTTTTTAACAATTTTTAATCTCTTGTAATGTAGCGATTTTTTTCGAAAATCCTTCAAGCATAATTCTTCAAGCATTTGGAACAATAAATTACTATTATTGATAAAAATTATCTTTTATTTTTACACTTTTTTATATAAAAGTTTTTTAATCTTTGTAAAGAGTTTTCCTAAAAAAATATTCTCTACAAATAATCAAAATTGTCCGTATAATGTATTAATTAAGTTATTTAAAATAAAATAAATTTTTTAATGCGCTTATCTATTAAAATGTAGACAATATCTTGAATTATACAAATATCTAAATTGCAAACTTTCTGCTAACTTTCGAATAAATCGACTTACTTGCGAGAGTGGCAATTTTCGATTCTTCAGCACCGCGATCAGCATCCACAGCGGTATCTGGAGAACACCTATACAAAGTATCGTCCATCCGGCGGCGTGCGCGGATCCCGGAAATGATCTTCCACTATAGGTTAGAGGCGACAACGTGACTACCGTGTAAATAAAAATCGTCATTAATATCAATGGTGTAATTATAAGCCAACATATCCTCCAGTAGACGCTCAGGTGTCGGTCCAACATAAATTCCACATCCTCCAGAAAGTTTTCAAATCCTACCAAAAAATAATACCATATAACTTTGTCATTCCGTAAATATTTAAATAATTAATAAGTATCTTAAAATCTAAATAAAAATTAATTAATTAATTTTTTTATTTTTACCATATATCCATACCACTCCGGTCATCTCGAACGACGCCAAGATGAAAACGACGAATGAAGTACCGTAATAATCAACTAAAGTTAAGATAAACTGACCGCCCTGAAAAATTTAGATATTAATTAATTAATTAATCAATTTTTATACAAGAATTTTTTTAACTAATTCCCTTTTGATCAGTAATTTTATACTCACTGGTGTTACGTAAACTATGCCAATTAAAAATCCTAAGGTACAGGTCGGAACGACAATTTGCCAAGTCTTCAGTTTCGGAAACTGTTCGTTTATTACTGTGATGATTCCCGTAATCATGCCCACAGCACTACCGACACCAAGGACAAACATCATTATGAAAAACAGTACGGCGAATAGCTGCAACAAAATTCATTATTTTATTTTTCAGAAAAAAATATTTGTTTAGGGATTACTCTTATATTATATATAATCAGTATAATAATATAAATAATGAAATATAACATGAGAGAGAAAGGGAGAGAGAGATAAAAAATAATTCCGCGATATTTTTGAATTTTAGAAGAAACACTTATGTGCATGTATGTAGCACTTTAATATTATAATAACAAACATTATATTATATATATATAATATACAAAGAAAAATCCTCTATCGTGTTGCGATCTTTAATTTAGATTTTTTTAACTAAATTCTTATTAATTATTGCGAAAACTGCAAAATGATAAAGGATTTTGTTCGGTTTGTGCTCTACCTGCTCACGAGCGTTATTGGTACAATCTTTATCATACATCTTGTATACATATATGATAAAATAAATAACATACCTGCGGCAGAAAGCTAAATTTTGCAATTGCGTCCGGATAAGATATAAATGCTAGGCCAGCTCCACCTCTGACCACTTTGGATATATCATCCACCCCTAACTCGTACGCCAGATTGCCGAGAATCCCGAATATTGTACAGCCAGCCAACAAACTCGTAATCGTATCCAGCGAAGTAATTATTATCACATCTCTAAATTTGTACATAATTAGTAAACCAATGAAAGGAGAAGGAGAAATTATATACTGGATATTACTGGAGCAAAATAAAAAGAAAACAGGCATAATGAATCACGAAATTGTGGTCAAGTGTTCGTGAAACATTCTTATTATTAGATTGGTGCAAAAATTATGTCGGTTTTTGTAATTTTTAATCTTAGCGCTTTATTTTATCATAAAGTTTTATTCAACTATGTTCATATTATATACACCATGTTAAAGCACAAACTTCGCTCTATTTATTTATAACAATTATTGATGTTAATTTGTGGCCAGTTTAAACTACTGAAACAGAAATGGAAAAACAGGCAAATTCAAGTAACTTTTTGTATGATTTTAGACTAAGCTGCAAAGCAGTGGATTCGCAATATCAATGACGTATTTGACGAAGGAACCGTTAATGAACGTACAGTGCAACGTTGGTTTAAAAAATTTCGAAAAAAATTTCAAATTATTAAATCGATTCAAATTATTAGGTCCAATATTGCTCCACAAGTAACACTCAACCACATACCTCACAAATGTCGCTAAAAAAAATTAAATGAAGCTACGAAATCCTATCTCATCTAGCATATTCATCGAATCTTTCGCCAACTGACTAACACTTATCTTGACAGCTTCTTGTAGAAAAAAATCTTTAACAATCAAACAGTAGCTGAAAACGCCTTCAAAGAATTTATTAATTCTAGAACTCTAAAATTTTTTATTATTGGACTAAACAAATATATATTTCTCGTTTGCAAAGGTGTAAAGATTATAACAGTTCTTATTTCGATTAAAAAAGTTTATTCTGAATTGAGATATATGCATTTGAAATTAAAGGTTAAAAACCGACATTATTTTTACACCTAATATAACAAGTTATTTAAAAATGTATCTCATTTAAAAAAAGTATATTATATATATATATGGATTCTGTCTACAAATGGCGCTAATTTTGACATTTTATTGACAGCCATTTTGAAATTTGGTTATATTATAAACGATAAATTTTCTCATTTAATCCAAAAATATTTTTAATAAAGATAGTTTAGCAGAGTTTGTGGAAATGGTGCAAAAATGCATATATTTTGGAAAACAATGTGAAAAAGCAATAAATAAAGAATGAACATTTCATAGGTAAGTCTATACAGTTAAATCTATATAAATTAATATTTAATAAATATATTATTATTTAATTAATATTTTTTTTATTTAAATTAAAATGTTTCATATTTTTACAAGATTTTTTTTTATTTAACATATATATTTTTTAAATATTAAATTTCTTAATTTAAAACTATTAGGTACCCAATTTTATGTAGGTTTCTTTTCATTTGCGAATTTTAATGTGTAATACAGTTTATTGAAATATTTAAATAAATATTTTAACAAATTTAAAAAATTTTATAAACAATAAATATTAGAATAATTGATTTCATTTTTTAACACATTAATTTTTTTCTTAATTCATTGTACGTTAAATTAAAATAACTGTTAATCTCTTTTATTGCTATACATTTTTTACTATTTTATACCCAGTAATTCAAATTTTCATCCCAAAAATGTAGACACAGCCCACAACTTTAATGGCTTTCCATTGTTCTATTGGTCACACTTTTTATAGCTAGGCTTATTGGAGTATGCCACATCCAGTTATATGTAGAAATCAGTGGTACTCAATATACATATTAAATATATGTGTGAATGTGTGTAATTATCCCAGACAGCACAGAATGTCCTAATGAACATCCAGTTTTGGTTTTTATTTACAATTAGTCCAAACGATCATGGATATAATATGAACGTTTTAAGAATATCCATTATTAGACGTTCAAAGTATATTATTTTGTTTTAAAAACGTTCATTTTACGTACCCATACAGCACAGACCATTTCATTTATATTGCAGCAATATTATAATCTTACAAGTTGCAATATTGGAGAGACATTAGACATTATAAGAACATGTAACTGTAATATTTTATTATGAGAAATATTACTGCAACATTCTAAAACTATTATAAAAACAGTATTCATTAATCATTAGTTCTTTTATTTATCGCTATGCGACGCGCGATGCGCTCGTACTTAAGATTTTTTATGAGAATTATATATAAAGGTTGCAAAAATCGACTATTAAGATTATTATAATAGTAGCCGAATATTCGAGTATTACGGATAAACAAAATGAACTTTTTATTGTCTCTTTTGGATGTCTGCAATATTTCTGCAATCTTTTGGTGCTGCATGAGATACTAAAATAGGTATATTCAGTACTCTATATACATATAAAAAAACCTATATATAAACCTACATATATAAAACCTATTTAAAAAATACGTTCAATGTTCGAAACAGGTCCAATTTTAGTCCGTTTAGTCCTTAAAATGGACATTTTTCGATTGTCCAGAAAAGTAACATTGGACATCTTTAAAATGTCCTAAAGATGTCTAAGGCTCTAGTATAGAGATGTTAAATACGTACAAAACGTCCAATATGTATATTTTTAATACGTTTTTAAAACGTCATTGTGCTGTTTTTGAAATTCACACTCAATACATATGTATTCAAATTGTGTAAGAGAATGTGTGTTTACATGCTAGCATCTTCCTCTTCTATCTTTATATGTCGAGAACAGTTTATGCATATTTTAAAACTCTTTATCATTTAAATTTGTTAACAATTGTTTTTTTCTTCTCACCTATAGATGTTATGCTTGAATCCATTGTGCGAGGAATACGTAATGATGCTGCCAAAGCACACGGAAAGCGAGAAGAAACATTGCGTCACCGCGGCGTACCAAACAGTCGGCTCCAAGAGTTTCGACCATTTTGGGGTGATGAAGTAGAGGATCCCTATCATAGCGCCATCCAGAGTGACCGCGCGAATCAGCAGTGAGATCAGTACGATGTACGGAAAAATGGCGAGGAAGTAGGAAAATTTCCCGGAGCTTTGTACACCTTTGAAGATCACCATGCAAATCGCCGCCCAGCTGATAAGAAGGCAGAGCGTCAATTTCCAATCCGGCCATCCAATCCCGTCGTCGATGTTCTCTTTCTCATGTAAAACCACTCGTCTGTAAATCGTTTCATCTTGATTTAATATCGAGAATTAGGGTTTTTTCTATTGTTATGCTTATCAACAATATGCACACAAATTAGGTTTCACTATGGGGGGGCTTTCCAACAAGGACACAGTGTTACACAGTGTATCTATCTTGTGTATTCTATCTTCCTTCAATATCAGTGAACAACAAAGATAGAATGATATTCTGTGTCATACTGTGTCATACTTGTTGGAAAGCTTCCAATATTAATTTATCAAATATTTTTGTTTTAAGAGCCATATATGGCTCTTCGTTAGCTTATAGATAAAATTAAAAGATTGCGATAAGTGGGACATCTGCAGGTATCCCGTTTTTTATTTGGTTCGAATTAAAAAAACACTTACGTAAAGTATAATTCGGCTGAGCTTTGAAATTTGTTGCTGCCATTTAAGAGATTATCAAGAATATTGACATTTCCTTCCGCACTGTGATTTCTCTTTGTACTTGAATCGACACACGTGTCGCCCCATTCCTTTAGACAAGTGGCCCAAGGTAACTCGGCGGAAAAAGAAGCAATCAGATAATAAAATGTCAACGCCATCAGTGAACTGTAGTAGGTCGCTAAAGCGATTGTCGAGAAGAACTGCGCCCATCCGACTCCTGTTGATTGTAAGAAACTTCTATTTTTTTAAATGAAAATACAGTACGCGTGTTAAGGTCGCCATCGACTTTATGCAGTCGCCAAAACGTAAATCGTTCGATTGAAAGAAAAATTGTGCAAATTGGAAACTTTGTTTCCTCACCATTTCTATTTCACTCATTAAGCTTCCTCTATGAGCAAGCTGGTTTTTCAATTTTGGCTTCCTCAAAGACTGTCTTTGATGAAGTTTCATATCGACACCACACTATCTAATGATGCAATTCGAACAATTTTTATCAAATTTATACTTGAAAAGGACCACAAACATATGGTCGAAACGTCGTATTAACATCTAATAAATAAATAAAATTTGGCTAGTTTGGTCGATTATTTTTAAAACAGATCCTTTAATTTTTTTTATATATATTGATACTGAGAACCTTAAAAATTCTTAATGTAATTCAAACAGTTCTTGAGACATTTAAATTTTCAGAAAAGTGGGTGAACACATACATACACACACACACATATACAGACATTTAAAAAAAGATGTAATTTTTCGATGTTTTGGAACATTCTGAACACAGGCATAGAAATCTGAAAAAAAATTTTTTCACGAAAACAAAGCTTCCTCTAAAACAAAATTTGCATAAGCTTATGACGATTGTATCTTCACAACAAAGGAATTGTTGTAGAGAGAATTATAATGTGTAATTTGTAGAAAATGACTTCGTGCAATGAATTATAGAAAATATGTAGGCAATCAGAAAAAATTATAAAATAAAAAAATATGTAGGGTGAAAAATATAAAATATGTAATATAAAATATTAAATAAATTCTGAGTAATTGTTATTCGCCAGTGAGAATTTAAGAAAATAACAGGTAGACAATTATTTCGACCAAAAACTGGCATCAATATCTTTATTAATTAAATTAAAACACTACGTTTCGACTATAATTTTTAGTCCTTTTCAAGTGCTATAAATAATACAAACATCATTGATTAACATCGCAATAATGACATCACAAGAATAAAAATGTAAGATACATACTTGTTAATATAAATCGAATAGAAATCAAGAGAACGAGTACAATACATGTCGTTATGACATTCTGTCAATTACTGTTGAGAGGATGACGACAACCAGATATTTTTAAACGATATTAATAACATTATCATAAATAGGGCTAAGGTTATCTGTGTCTATTTGTAGATTAATCTTATTTTTATGTTTTTTTGTTTTTTTATGAAAAACATTTCGGCGATTTCTCTTTTTCTTTTATTTTTCTCACCATGCAGAATACATGGATCCGACCACCGGAAGTCGTGGTTGCATTCAGTTCTATGTTTGCTGACCACCGAATGGGATGACTCATGTTTTTTTACATTATTCCGATGTTCATTTATCCTAGTGCTAAGATGTCTTTTTGTTTGGCCTATATAAGAAGCATTGCAATCTTTGCAGTCTAATTTATAAACTATATTTGTTTTGTTCATAATTGGTAGTACATCTTTACCACGTTTAATGAGCGTGTTTAATTTTTTAGGAATTTTATATATTACTTTTAATCCTTTTTTATTAAGTGTTCTAGATATGTTATCTGTTAGATTCTTAACATAAGGTAAAATTATATGTGAAAACATGTCAAATCTTTTTCCCTTATCACCATTGTTTTTCGAATCAGAACTATTAATTGCATCATTTTTTTCCTTATTCTTTAGAATCCGTAGTCTTTTTTTAATATACTTATTGATAACAAATGATGGAAAACAATTGTTGGATAAAATGTCTTTGATAATTTTAATGTTATCATTATGAAATCTATTATCTGACAATAAAATGGCTCTGTCAACTAAGTTATTAATGCAATTAATTTTGTATTTATGTGGATGTGGTTTTCATAAAAAAACATAAAAATAAGATTAACCTACAAATAGACACAGATAACCTTAGCCCTATTTATGATAATGTTATTAATATCGTTTAAAAATATCTGGTTGTCGTCATCCTCTCAACAGTAATTGACAGAATGTCATAACGACATGTATTGTACTCGTTCTCTTGATTTCTATTCGATTTATATTAACAAGTATGTATCTTACATTTTTATTCTTGTGATGTCATTATTGCGATGTTAATCAATGATGTTTGTATTATTTATAGCACTTGAAAAGGACTAAAAATTATAGTCGAAACGTAGTGTTTTAATTTAATTAATAAAGATATTGATGCCAGTTTTTGGTCGAAATAATTGTCTACCTGTTATTTTCATAAAATATTAAAATATTAAAATATTAAAAATATTTTATTAATATTAAAATATTTTTATATAAAATATGTAGGGTGATGAGTGATTAAGAGACTCACAAGAGAACCTCGCAAATCCGAAAATTCTGATTTTGATGAAACTTTACACACGTGTAGGAAGGATAATTAAATGAATTTAGAAATTTTTAGTTGCGGTCCAAAAACGATTCTAAGGGATGAAAGATGAAACCTTCTTATATGTAGAGTGGCTTTTTGCTTTTTCTCAATGTATCTCAAAAAACATTTAAAATATAAAAAAAATGTTTTATGCAAAAATTTTATGATAAAAGTATCTTTATTTGACCACATTTAAAAATATTTTTAAAAAATAATTTCTGAAAAAAAAAATTTTTTTTTAATCTTAGAAAAAATTATTTTAAAAAAATTTTATTAATATGGTTAAATAGAGATTCTTATCATAATACTTTCGTATAAAACATTTTTGATATTCAAATGCTTTTCGAGATATATCGAGAAAAGCAAAAAACCGCTGTACGAGGGATGATTTCATCTCTTAGAATCATTTTTGGGCAGCAAATAGAAATTTCTATATTTGTCTATTCATCCCCCTTACGTATGTATGTATATACATAAGGTTTAAAAATTAGAATTTTTGGGTTCATGAGATTCCCTTGTCAGTGAGAGAAATGTTTGATGCCTACTGACAATGAGAGATGAGAGGGAGATAGTTCTAAGATCGAATCCCCTCCCGTAAAGCCCGAGATATTTTTTTTGCTCGAAAGAGTTTACATAATTCTCATTGATATTTTTTATCTTTTGCATATATTTTGTCCAGGGAATAGAGAATAAATCAGATAGAGAAATTACCAATAAAACCCGGCGACATGCTCCAGACCTTGACGGATGAATTGCCGGAAAACTGTCCGATGATCATCTCCAGAAAGTAGAATGGCTTTCCCACCAGAAAAAGTAAAATCACGTACGGTATGAGAAAGGCGCCGCCGCCATTCTCGTAAGCCGTGAACGGGAATCGCCAGATATTACCGAAACCGACCGACATAGCGATACACGACATAAGAAATTCCACGCTGTTGTTCCATGTCGCCCGGTCCTTTTTCGACTCGACGATCTGCACATCCAGGACGCTCGTCGAATCCCCGCCGGAATAATACGTTCTCCTGCCATTTTTCCCGATATGAGGCTCATCTATTTGGAAAGCGACATTATCGATGCCCTGTTGCTTTTCGTCGTTCTACAATTTTATATGCAAACAATTTTGTATTTGGAACACATGCAAATCTATGCATTATTTTATTTATTTTTAATGCTAATTATTTTATTTTTTTTATTTATTTTAATTTATATAAATGCACACGGAAGGTGGAGACGTTTCAGTGTGAGATAAGAATAATAACACTAGTTTACACTACCGTCAGAAAGTTTAAGACCAAAGTAATAAATAAAGATCCTCGAAAGAATAATTTATTTTTACACGTTCAAATATGACATTCCGCTGATTGTTTCTTTTTTGATCATGTTATAACAGATCATGTTATAACACCATAAAAGTAAAAATAGCTTGCATTATTTTTTGGAAAGAAATAATAAATTAAATTACAAATTTTTTTGATCTTAAATTTTCTGACGGTAGTAAAATATTTTTTTCATTATTTTAAACCAGACAAGTTGTTTCTTATAGATTTTTGGATGTTGAAAACGACGCTGCAAATCAATTTTCACCAGCACGTCAGGTTTCTGAAATAATTGAGGTTTAATATGCAAAAAAGGCTTCTTTTGCGATATTTAAGATTTTTTTGTGAAAAAAGTTAATGTTATCTAAAAATTCTGATCAGATGTTATGAATGTATCATAAATTATATAAATTCATTCTATATAAATTATGATTTTTTTTATTTCGATATCTTACTTTTTAGTCATATTAGAAAGGATTTAAATAGAATTTTGCTGAGATAACAAATATTCCGCCTATGATGATGAAGTTATATAATCATACTCATAATTTGTAATTAGGGCTATCGATACATATACATATAGTGATATAGTGTAACTTAGTGATAGAACTAAATGTATATTTAAAATGTATATCCACTAAATGTATATTTATGTAAAGGAGGACAAATAAAATCAATTTTGGAAAAATTTTTTTCCAAAAACCTTATTTCCTCAGGAACATCTCCATATGAAAAGTAATTTCCAGCTTTAATCTTTTATATGGCTAAGAAGTAATATTGAAATTTTTAAAAATGCATTTTATAAGAGATGAACAATACATTCATGATATTTGATCAAACTTTTCAGATAACGTTAACCTTTTTTACAAAAAAATCTCAAATATTGCAAAAAAGCCATTTTTTACACATTAAACCTCAATTATTTTGGAAATCTGCGACGTGCTAATGAAATTTGGTTTGCGGCATCGTTTTTTCGAACATTTAAAGATCTATAAGAAACACGTTGTCTGGTTTAAAATAATTTTTGGCTGTAAACTAGTGTAATACTTTTTAACAATTATAATAAAAAATATCGATCAGTACAAATGAGTATGATATTTTTAAAAAATGTCAAAAATTTTTCTTTCTTTGAAATCGCTAGAGGGATAATTGTAATCATTGAACAAATATTTGAAGCATATGTTTATATAGCTATTAGATTAGTCGTAATTAATTAAGGTCAACGAGAAAGATCGGTTTTTCAAATATCTATACGCGATAATGATGCAATTAGCAGGATATTTCTATACATAATAAATAATGCAATTATAGCAAGCAATTAAAAGAAAAAAAAGAAAACAAACAAAGAGGATAACGAAGATATCGAACGACAATTTTATCGCTTTATATTTGAGTGAAAATTCTTCGTGGATTACTCGGCAAATATACAAGTTGTTATGTCTTGAAATTATATATCGTTACATTTGTTGTATGTGTGATAGCAATATAAAACGATTATTTTATCTCGTTTTGAGGTCGCTGTTAAATTACACAGGTGTATATATCACGTTCTTTTTCAGCTCGATTGCCTACGAGACGCTGTAATACGTATATTTGTTTAGGATAACTTTCACTTACCGAGCTTCACTTCGCGAGCCGCGAGATGACGATCAAAAGAAAAAAAAAGAATAAGAAATACACTCGATGCAGTAAAGAGCGATAGTAGATAAAACGTTGTCAGTGCTCTCACATTTATCCCCAGACAGCACAGTGACGTTTTAAAAACGTATTAAAAATGTACATATTGGACGTTTTGTAACATCCATATTAGAGCCTTCGACATCTTTAGGACATTTTAGAAATGTCCAGTGTTACTTTTCTGGACAACCGAAACATGTCCATTTTAAGGATTAAACGAACTAAAATTGGACCTGCTTCGAACATTGAACGTATATTTTATAGTAGATAGGTGTAGGTATATATGTAAATTTATATGTTTAGAGTTTAGAGTACTGAATATACCTATTTTAGTACACATACAGCATCAAAAAATTGCAGAAATCTTGTAAACATCCAAAAGAAACAAGAAAAAAAATTGTTGAAACTGTGCAAGTTCATTTTGTTTATCCGTAATACTTAGATATTCGCGTATTATATAATCTTAATATTCAATATTTGCAAGCTTTATATATAATTCTCATAACAAATCTTAAATACGGGAAAGATAGCGCCTCGTGCGTCACATAGCGGTAAATAAAAGAACTAATGATTAATGAATACTGTTTTTATAATATTTTTGGAATGTTACAGTAATATTTCGTTTAAAATATTACAGTTACATGTTCTTATAATGTCTCTCCAATATTACGTTGCAACTTGTAAGATTATAATATTGCTGCAATGTAAATGAAATGTTCTGTGCTGTACGTAAAATGAATGTTTTTAAAACGTCTAAATATAATATACTTTGAACGTCTAATAATGGATATTCTTAAAACATTCATATTATATCCATGGACATTTGGACTAAATAAAAACCAAAACTGGACGTCCATTGGATATTCTGTGCTGTCTGGGTCGCAACGACTATTATTATCTAAATATTGCGAATAATTATATCATCATCATTAAATACCGGCCTGTATTTCTCATACTTTTTGCTTCAATACTTAACGGCTGTATTTGATTGATCGTTCACTTACTGTTTCGTACATAACGGTCACGTTGAAGAGAAACGGTTGAGAGAGAATTGGAAACAGCTAGCCTTTACGCTGCAACAAGACTCAACAAGAAACTGGGACGCGAGATCAACACTAAAATTCCGAAAGGCTATCTTGATGAAGTCAATGTTGATGATGAACTGCCTAACGAGGACTGTCAGGATACTACTACTTCATCGAACCTGGCGTCGAAATGATGAGTTCTCTCCCACGCGAATTTCCCCGAAAAAATCCCCGTGATAAAATAATGATCATCGTTGCCGCATATACTATATTCACTAATATATGTCACTCGCCGCGACGGTAGATGACAGAATGCTGGCGAGTCGCGCGGCAGAATGCGACGAGCTGGTCGCGTCTAGCTTCGGATAGGATTGCCAAGGTAGAAAAGACAAGTGAATCATTACACCGCGGCCACGTGAGGAGATAATTGTGTGAGGTAGTAGTAGATAAAGTGTACAAAGTGTAGAATGGAGATGGAACAAGTTCTTCTACTTTCGGGGAAAAACAAGCGAAGAAAGTCTGCAAAAGAAAGAGCGACACGGAAAATTTCCTCTAGAATATAAATATCGTATAAATAATCATATAAATATTATATATGTGGGATAAGCGTCACTATTAGGCAGAAATACATTTATGAAAGAGGCAAAAATGAAAATTTTGTTCTCTTGTTACTCCTTTCCGGTTTTTCCATAAATAGAAATTATTTAGAAATGTAAAAGGGTTTGCGAAAGAAAAGATGAAGTGGCGAAAATGAGCATTCCCGGTCGACGTAGGAAAGTTAGACACAAATAAGTATAGACTTGGAGAGAGAGGGATAAGAGATCTGATATATATATATACTGGGTCATTTAAATTGTTGTTTTGTATTTTTTTTTTTTATTGAACTTCAGAATATTTATAATAGAAATTATATTGCAATTTAATAGATATATTTTATATTTTAATTTATCTTAAAATTATCTTTAAATGTTAACGCCACTTTTAAGAAATTCACTAATCATCACTTTTTTTAATAGAAACTGATTTTTTTTGTTTAACAAAAATTGTAGATTTTATCAAGACAAATCCAACTATACGTAATGATTAAGGATTTTCTTCAGATAACCCTGTATATATAAAACAAATATTTTTTGTATTTCCTATATATACTCTGGATAATCCTATACGTCACAGTTGCGTCACAGTTGCTGTGTCGTCACGCTTCGCGTACGACGACATAGGTCCTTTCTAAAGGAAAGGGGACAAGTTGGAGGCATTAAAGGAAGGGGAACACCTGAAGATAAACACAATTTTATTGTAATTATACATATATTTCATACATGATGGAAATATTTTACAAATTACAATATATTTTTTTTATTTACTCACATATGTGTGTGTGTTATATATACAATATTTATACATAAATTTTATTTATTATTGAGATAATCATATATTGGCAAAGTCATACTATACCGTGTATAATTTTTCTGCAATTTTTCGATATTATTACGCTTTTATAAAAGCGAAGATCGGATCAAAAATATATATGATACATATATTTCTTCTAATAATACATTTCCTTTTTGACATTTTAATATTTTTCATACTTAAAATTGTTTTTTTATCTTATTAAATGACATTATAGTTACTTTATTGTTAGTGTGTCACTCGGTGCGTTATTTACGGTGCAATGTAATCAAGCAGTTTAAACATTTTTCCACGTATAGTTTATTAGGAGTAGGGAAAGCAGTGTTACGTACCAAGGACGACTGGATTGTAATTTTCATGAAACATGAGAGAATGTTTATTAATGACATTACGCACGGATAATATCATGACACATCATTGACATGTTATAAATTGTAAAATTAAATTTCACTGGTTGCGCAAAACGAAGAAGTGAATATAACATGTTGTAAAATTCTAAGTAAAAATTTATTGATGTTATAATCACATTAAAAACATGCGGTTTGTAAAACATCAATAAAACATCATTGAAACTATCATCTCTTAAAAATCACACGAAACAAACTTCGAAGTAAGTCCGTCATCGTGATCTATCTTTCCTGTTATTATTTCTCTCTTCCGTGTCGCAAATGGTTGAGTGATCTTGGAATGCCAGCCATTTTCTTCAATCTTCTATGTTTTGTTCGAACGCCAAGATTTTGAAGGCTGAAAAACTGGTTTCATCATATAAAAGAAAATAATTAATATTCAAGTGGAAATATAATTCATACGAAAAATGTTGAGATTCGCTTACTTCTCGAAAAGAATAGTCTCTCCTTAAATCCACATCAGTATTTGCAAAACCTACTACAACTATTGGTGAAAAAGAGAGATATATGTGTAAAACATTAGAATTTTATAATTTTATCTAATTTTAATAGTTCACCGCGCGTAAGTCGAATCAGAATAGAAGGTTTTGTTGTATTTCAATAGTTTAAGATCGGCAAACGTTTATAAGAAGATTATAGAAGAATAATTCCAGAAACAATATGTTATTCTAAAAAACTTTTCGCCATAAGATCGCTAGAACCGTCTTATTTTCAGGATAAATATTCGACATTATATATACTTAAAAAAGTTGACCACGCACAGTCTTAAAATTTATTTCGTTTCGATATCATCTATCTCGTTTCAGTATCATCTATCTTTAAGCAACTAGCGACATAAAAGACTGAAATTGAATAATTTAGACGATAAACAATAATGTGGATCGACTAAGCGATAGCAATCATTTCGAAGGCAGCAGAAAGAAAAAGGTTGATGAACGAGGTTGTATAATAATAATCGATAAAGGTTATCACAAATTGAACAATCCTGCAAACACTCATTCAATTATTAAGATAACGCTATCGGTTTACAACAAATCGTAAATTGCGTTTAATTAGCTCACTGGTGTGACGTATGCCGATTAAAAATTCGCAGAAACAGGTATGTACGTATATATGTCTGCCAGTTCCTGACCTTCAGAAATTGATCAATATTATAGTGAAGGCAAGGTTATTATGGCGAAGGCAAGACCGACCTCACTACTGATTCCCAGGGCAAACAGCATCTTATGAAGAATAGGACGCCAATGGACTGTGGCATTGCTGATGTAAATTGTCTTGGCAATTGTGTCTCTGGATATGAGGTGAACGCTAATACCGCCTAGAAACTAGAAACATCATCTATTCCTAATTCATAGCTAGAAGATTAGAAAAGATCCTACAATTGACTAAATAGACTGGTGAAAGTATTCAGAATCGTCACGATGATCTCTGATGAATGCAGAATCTGTTTAAGAACGATCACGAAAAGTTTTGTCGAACGTTTTTCTTACTTTTATAATTAAAAGTACAATTTCATTAAAATCTTTTAAATACGTTCGAATATAGTATATATCGATATTATAAATTTCAGAGTTGTATGTAATACTAAAATAATCTTTTTTCGGTAATATAAATGTTATACTTGATTATAATTAATTATAAAATTTTGAATTTATACATGGTGTCCCAAAATTACCGAATCACCTGTTAATGGGAGACTCCTAATAAGATTATTTGAAGACAATTTTTCCTCAGTGAAAATATGTCGAGGTCATCATTTTTTGCATGTTCCCAATTTTTGTCGTCATATACCGGGTGTCCCATTTTAAAGAACCCACTCAAATATCTCAGAAACACTGCGTTAAATCGAAAAATGTTTCCTACAAAAGTTGTAGGGTTTCGAGGGGGACATAACATAATAATATTCATATGACCTTGGGCGGCGCCTCCAAGGTCAAGTGAAGGTGAGAATGAATTTTTTAAATGGAAACCCATATTTTTTATTATAACATCTTTTTCTACTAATTAATTTGAACAACTTTTATCTGAAGCATTTTTTTATTTTCCTAATATTTTTTCTTCTTTTCAAAATTCATTCTCACCTTCATTTGACCTTGGAGACGCCGCCCAAGGTCATATGAATATTACTATGTTATGTCCCCCTCAAAACCCTACAACGTTTGTAGGTAACATTTTTCGATTTAACGCAGTGTTTCTGACAATGAGATATTTGAGTGGGTCCTTTAAAATGGACACCTGGTATATCTCTGCAACTATGTAAGCCTTAAATTGAAAATTCTATTAAAGCAAACTACCTGAAATTAACTGAAGAATGTGTGGTTGTATTATTTATTTCCGCAAGGCTTAGTTTGCCAAAAACCCTTTATTTTCAATCGCTTATCATAACTTGAAAATTATTGGTGCCTCGACATTTTCACTTGTGAGGAAAAATCGTTTCCAAATCATTCCAAGAATCTGCCACGGGTTGTCCGGTAATTTTGGAACACCCTAAATAAACGTTATTTTTTTACTTAATTTAATTTAATTTTTTTTAATACACATATGTATTTAATAATATATGTCTGTACTACCAGTTTTACTGATTAGAAATATTAACGTTCAGCAATAATAATTTTTTAATAAATGTGTGTTTCGCATTGTATTTAGTAAAACTCAAAATTTCTATATTGTAGAAATTTAAAATTTATTTGTAGCTATTATAGAGATAGATGTTAAAATCCATTTAGCGGAGACTCGAACCTGCAAAGATTTAAAACACTGTTTAGCTGAGATTCAAACCTTGATTAGCGGAGACTCAAACCCTATTTAGCGGAGATTCAAATGACGATATATAAATATAAAATTTATTCACTCTCTGAATTATCTTTGAAACAACCAGAACACAGTTGATAATATCAACTTCAGTTACCTTCAAGGTCACTTGAAAATTTACTCGAGTTGATCATCTTTAATAACTTTGTTGCTGCATGATTATGCTTAATTAGCGTAACATGCGCTAATTTCAAATATTTCTGCATTTGTATAGTGTATATTTCTACTATATTGTATATATCGTGATTCAACTTGTAATAACTTTTGTAGAGAGATTTAACATTCAATTATTTATCGAATATTGTATATAACAGGTATTCTATAGTCTTTCTCTGTTTATATTTAATACACACATATCAGCGATATTTATATTTCTTTCCTAATCTGTCGTAATTTTCCTATTTGCAGACAAAAAAATGGGCGATTTTTTCCCAAGCACAAAACTGACAAACCCTGAAGATGAACAAGTAACTGCGAAATTAATGCAATTCTTGGAGACATATATTCAAAGGAGAAATCTATTACGAAAAGACGTGCATAAAAAACGTACAAATAATTTCATATATATATATATATATATTCCTTTTAAAGTTATATTATATATACAGCGTTCCTTTATTATATATTTTGAAGTTAACACGAAAAATTATCTTTCCAGAGAACACTTTTAGAAACATATTAATGGAGTTGGAACGTGAAAATGTGTCGTTAAGATATTGTAATAACGAACAGAAAAAGATGGTACAATTATATATTATGACAATATGACACGGAGAAATAATAATACATTATGCTATCAATTTATTATAATACGATGTCTTTCTTTAATATATGCTAACATTGTATGTTGTGCATGTTGTCACAAATATTTCAGATCTCTACATTAGAGGGCCGTGTTTGTAAATTACAAAACCAAATTGATAGCTTGCTGTATAAATTAAATAGCGCTTGCGACGTTATGAGGAGTATGCAACAGAAAGTAAACATGTTTTTGCAAAACACAATCTTATTACGCTCTGTTACTTTTGTGCATTAATACAATTTCATTTCTACAGTTGAGAAATAGCGACAGACAGCTGAAAGAATGCACTATAGACCAACAAAGAATACTGCAGAGATGCAACTCGAAGCTGCAGAGAGAAACCGACAGAATAGTCAACGAATCAGATATGAAACTATACGAACAACATAAACGATTAACGGTATAACTTTAATTTACAAACATATACATTTATAATGTGTTTATTATTCTTTCAAAACATTCCACAATCATTTTTTCTAATCTTCAAGCGTTGAAATATCTTTTTTAGAGCTACATCAGAAAGAAAGATGACGAATTAAGATTGGTGAAACAAATATTGTCGTCCACTTGTGAAAGTATGTCACTGATAGCGTCGAATACGAGAACGCAGATCACGGAGGAATCAATCCCGATAATATCCAAGGAAGAACCTGCCGTGTCCATCGATTCTCAAGTTTCCAAGAGCCATCGCAGCCAGCAGACATCGCCCTCTCGCTCAAGAATCAATCTCAGCGATGATATTCAGCGAAAAATCGCGAAAGAATCAATTTCGATCGCATCCAAAGAAGAATCTTCGCCTTCACGAAGCGAGATCGCAGAAGAATCAATCCGAACTATGCACACTGATTCCCCATCATGTTCCACTAAGATTGCGTCAACTGAAATTGCAACTAATAACAAATCCAAATCAGATACAAGAGTGAAGGTAGTGTGTCTAAACAAGGGAACCTCGCAAACCCGAAAATTCTGATTTTGATGAAACTTTACACATATGTAGAAGGGATATTTATATGTAGAAGGGATATTTATATAGTTGAAGTTAGAAATTTGTAACGAATAGTTACGCCCTAAATTCATATATTTATCCCTTCTATGTGTAGTTTCCTCAAAATCAAAATTTTCGAGTTTGCGAGGTACCCCTGTAAGTAGAATCCAGCTAAAAAATCTAAATACTAAAAGAGTAATTCATATTCTTCAATAATGCTCTACGTGTCTAATCGCTGTATACCAAATAACAGATTAAAACTGACCTCGACTTGCATTTCACCACTGATAAGATTCCAATAGTGAATCCGAGATATCGGCGATCGCAAAACGCAGACAGATGGATAAATCATCATCCCGTTGGAATGGTTCCAACTGGTACAATCTTCCAGCCGCAAATACAGCCTCATAAACAAGTCGTCCGAAAGTTGACGAATCCAAACAACTTTGCAGTGAAATCTGCCAAGTACTGTCTTTACGCGCAAGAACAAAATACGGACGGCGAGCTCGAAACCAAGTTATATAAGGTATAAACTTTGCTACACCACTTTTTTTTTTTTTAAGACACAGTATACATTGTATCCTTGTATATTGTAGGCTGATATATTGCCAACGTGTGGAGGAGGAGCACAGATTGTATTTAACGATATAGAATGTCTAAAGCAGATATCTCCAACTGCAGCAAAACGACGTAATGGACAGATAAACCTGGAAAACAGTTTAGCATCTATGTAAGTCTCATGTACATACATTGTCAAAAGCTTCCCTAAGTACTATAATAACTAAAACTATAATAACTTGTAAAACAATCGCAAAGTCGGCGAACACTGTTTCGTTGTTTATAATTATCTTGTAATTTATTTAACAGACGTACTTGAGATTTTTTTTTAGTTTCATGCTTTTCACATTGATTGATACTTTGGAATTTATGCAACTGATGTTATATGTCAGAGATATAAGGCTAAATATTTCACATATTAGAAATAACAATTTATTTTGTTTTTACTTTCAAGCCATAGAATAACATTTGACGCTTTTTGTTCCAAAGTAATTGTATATTATAATACTAATATATAAGGTGAAAGATGAACTCTGTACATGTTGAGATGATAAACTAAAGAAAACAAAAAACAAACAAAAAAACTGCAATATTATTTTACACATATAACGAAGCTGCACAAAAACATTTTTTTTGTGTACCGATAAAATTTAATTTTGAATGTGAATAGAAATTTATCGTCACATCCAAAAAGAAACTGATAGATGGATATTCTTCATTCACATCTATCAAATTTCACTTGTTGACAACAAGTTTTAATTGCATTACCTTGACAATATAATTGATAATCATATAAAAAATCTATTTTCTAAACCTAAAGTATCTTGTAAAATATACAGTAATATATCCCCTCCTCCTTTCATCTATCACACCTGCCAGTCTCAATGTATAATTAAAAAAAAACGATAAAATATATAAAATTATATACCAATTATCAAGACTAGATATATTAATTACTAGAAAATTAATGTTTTGCACGTGTTTATACAATTGGCTTTGACAAACTTTATACATATACACATACACATACACACACACACGCACACACAAAATAGATTATTTAAAAATATTATCTCATGCATTGTGCATTTCTTTTGTCCTTTCACATAAAAATTGCTCAATTTTCACATCAAATATTATTTAAAAATTTTTCACTTAAATTATAAATTTACAAATAATAAAAAATGTGAAATTAAAGATTCACGTGAAATCTTTGACAAACAACTATTATTGTACAAGAGTTTTTATGATGTGCTTATGTATTTTTGAAACATACGAATATATTATATTTTTTGTATTTTATTTATTTTTTTTTTTCGAAATATAAGTCATGATATTGATCATCTAATTATCGGAACAGATATCAAAGAGAGTTTATGTATCATACAAGATACTATTTAACGCGAATCGCCATATTTTTTCTACAGTAACCGGGGCTGGCTATTCGAATGAAGCGTCGCATCAATTTGCGATAATCTATATCTACAAAATGTAACATTTATTCGTGATGATTTGGAGATGCATATGTACGTACAGACACGTATGTGTGTCCACATACACATATACACTACTGATTACAACTTCAGCGAAACAGTAGACATTCATGTAGCTTCGAGCTATTAAAATTACATCTTATTAGACGAGACGTTTAGGCAAAAATCCGGGCAGTTCTATAATTGGCAAGCGCCAATAGTGCTGCTTGGTCAAGATTTATTGCAACATCAAACTAGATATTTGTTATAAATAATATAGCTCATTAGTTGGTCGGCGAAAAAGAACATAATTGTTAATATATCTATATCTTTATGAGATATTATGGGCTATCACACAACAGATATAAGCATTGGTGCGACTTGAAACTTTTTAATGACTTTTTAATCTTTGTCGGACAGCATTTTCCATTCGAATTCAAAATTGTTGGTTGGATTTAGTATCGTCTTCTTCAAATCACGTGCGACGTGCAAAAAAAAGAGCAGTGGACAGAGAAAAGAGGAGGCTGTGATGCAAATCCTTGCACAATTACGTGTAATAATTCTATGCACGATTAAGCATTATTTTATCTTGGAAAAAATGTAGAGAAATGTCAGAAAAACTTCGGAAAATCGATCAAGACGATGTGATTGGCATGAAGACCGATTAAAGACATAATAAGTAACAATCGAGCGAGATAGTTAGATTATCTCGCTGATCGTAGAATAACAATAAGCAATTCCGATAGTGATATTCGCGAAAAATGCACGTTTTGATTGTGAGTGAAGGTTCTACTTTGAGATGATAATCTGATATCAACAAAAGTAAAATGAACGGAGACGATCGATCTCTATTGACTCTCTTATGATATAAACTCGATTTCACTCCAACATAATATAGTACACATAATATCATCGTAATTTCATTTTTTTTAATAATACCTTTTACTCTATGGCTTTACTCATGAACTCTATGAATCGTTTGCCATATTGTTCTGGATCACAGGTAGATATACCGTCGACATTAGCACCATACTTGACGGTTTTGGCCGCTTTCGCTGCTTGCTTACGTACACCGTAATGCGTAAGCACGTCTATTATGGCCAAGAAATAAATCTCCTTTGTGGGAGCACCTGACAGAACAAGAGCAAGAGAGGTGAGCATTTGTCTTTTATCATGCTGCATTCGATAAAAATATCCAAAATACTCGCTTATTTTGAGGAAAAGTACCTTCTTTACAGGCAAAGTACAATAAAAAGTATGGAAAGATAATTGTGGAAAAGAGAATTCTAAGATATATGGAAAAAGAAAATTTAGATAAATGCAGAAATGGTAAAGGTATCATAGCTTTAGCGAGAATGAGATGTGGAAACATGGAGGAGAATAAATATTGGTTAGAGGAAAAGGAAAAGAAATGTGTATTCTATGATTATGGGTGGTGGGATAACTTGAATCATTTTGTTAGAGAATAAAATAACAAAAGGATGGTTTGATAAGCTAGGAAATAGTGAGGAAGATATGATAAGGAGATTAAAGAATGAGGAGTTACATAATGAAAAAGAGGAAATATTGTGGAAATTTTGAAGGGAACAGTAAAGAAAAAGGGAGAAGCAATAGAGATAGATATGAGGAAAGGAGAGAGGAGTGAAAATTTTGTAGAAATACGATTGTGATTAGGAATAAAGATAAAAACACTATAAAATAAGTTTAAGAATTAGATATAAGCAGTGTTGTGCTCAGATGATTTTAAAATTAGCTAGATAAAGATGAGATGAAAATATGTCAATTCATCTTAAATAAGATAAAGATAATTTTGTTTTAAATATATCTAGATAAAAGATAAAATTATATGGCGATTCATCTAGATAAATTCCAGATAATATTATTTTTAAAACCGCTTATGTAAACACAGTTATAAAAAAAAGTAGATTATAAAAGAGATATAAAAATATATTCATACTTTTATTTATTTTTTATCGTTTAAACCAAATTATCTAAATATTATTCTAGATAATTTAGTAAAGATAACACTTTTTTTTCATCTAAGATACAGATATAGATAATTTACATATTTTTATTATCTATATAAAGATAATCTATATAAAGATAACGCCAAAATTTCATCTAGATGATCATCTATATAATTTTATTTAGATAACAGCAAACACTGGATATAAGTAGGTTAGATAATAAGGAAAGAGTATGGATCAAAGGATGAATGAGAATGCGTAGTATGAGTGAAGGTAAGTGATAATTGTAAACCAAGTCCCGCTTTTTGACTGTAAGTTGAAGTGAATAAAATTATTATAAGTACCTTCTTTACTAGGAATGGCATAGATATCTAGCTCCGGTATTATCGCATCTTCGTACTGCAAACTGGTGTCGCGCATCAATGCAGCGTGCGGTGACTCGGGAGGGGTTGCAATGCTGGTGACTGCATGGCCGACGCCGCTCCAGCCCCACAAACGGCTGCAAAGTCAGTCATCAGATGAGTAAAAGATGAAGATGATTCAGAAAACACACGGATACAGAGCTGCTGCATCGTTGTAAAAAAATAAGTGAAAGAAACATCTCATCTTACTCTCCCATTGGACCTCGAGACTCTAGTCCGCTACCGGACTCGCTGTCGTCTTCCTCTTCATGATTATCCTCATCGTCCTCTCTCTCCGCGCGTTCTCTGCTTTCTTGTTCAGCACGCGCGCAATCGTGCAAGCCAAGTAGCAAAGAGTAATCCATCAAATGTAATCTCGTCAAGAACTATAAACAGATTTAGCTCAAAGATAGCTCTTCGATGGTAAATTTCTTTACAAATTCAGACCAAAGTCTTATATCTCGATAACTCTTAAAGTAACACATACATTACTTAGGTATAACTTTATCAAAATTTATACAGTTACATAAAAAATGTCTACTTAAATCTTGTAATTGTAAAAAAATTCCATGAGAATTCTTGGATTTTTCAAGGTAAAAAAAAAATCTCTGACAATCGGTTTTCCCACAATTTTTCCAGGAAATTAACATCCCGATAAATGCTGTACACACTTGTGCATATAAATACTTACATCTACATCGGCGGTTAACGTTTCTATTAGCTTAGTTTTTGCCTCTTCTCCAATGTAAATCTTCATACCCTCCTTCACAAAATCGTTATCCTTATAAGTAGGAAGATCCTTTTCCTTCTCCTTGTCGGATGCCTCTCGATCCACCGTCGATCCCTTTAGGTCAAACTTTTTGTGCGTTGTCAAGTGATTCGAAAACACATTCCTTATGGCGACCACGTAATGCTCGACGCCGTCGACGGTCAATCGGTACATTCCCAGATATTGCGGCAATAATGTCTTTCCATGTCGCTCGACAATATACTAGAAATCCACATACGTAGTGATATAGCTTTAAATTTCTAATATACTTACTAATATATCTCTATATATTTTCTTAATTATACTTACGGGATGATAGTGCTTCAAGAAGGAATGCATCCTCTCTACTTCCTCGCTCGTCAACGTTTTAATTATAAACAATTTGTCATAAGACTGATAAAACTTTGCACCACTCTTCCCAGATGAATCGTCAAGTACTGGCTGCGATCTGGAAAAAGAAGAGAAAAAAAAAAGAAGAAAAGGAACATAAGCTATCGGATTGTAGGTTGAGAAAATCAAACAATAGTTCAAGTCGAATGAGAACTGCTGGTACAGAGCTAAATAAGAGCATGATTGTGTGGCAAGTACAAAAAAATAAATCCTTGTCAAGAGGAATATTAGACAATCGGAGGTATTTTGTTTAGTATCCGATGAATATAAATATCATGTGAAGCAAATTGTTCAGTTACATAATTAATTATACTAAAAGGCGAGAATAAATATTGATTAATTATAAATCATTACAGTTAACACATTGTTTTCATCTTTGATGTTTTTATTACTATTATTATAATCTATTATCTATTATTATTACTATTATTATTATAATCAAAAAAATTACCATAATAGAGTCATCATTACTAGCCTTATCGCCGTCGATATATAAGGCGCTTCATTTATTTATTATCTTTGTTATCTTATTAAACTATATTTTAATAACAACAGTAATAATATATACAATAGACACTCTCTCATCATGCTTTAAATCGAGAAAACTTGCAGCATTAGGCAGCTTCACTTATATAAAGTGTTTTAAACCAAATGCTCGAATGATTATTAAAGTATTAATGAATTGTTACGCTTAGTTATGCTGATTTCCGAAAGAGGATCTTTAATTTTACGTTAGAAATAACGAAAAAACGCACAGTGTGGCAAAATCACGTTTTGCTAACCTCAGGCGTTTTGATTTAATACTGCAGGTATGCAGCGGTTTGTTCGAAATTGAATTGGGCGAGGAGGCAGAAGGAGGGTAAAGGGTAATCATTGGAGTGGTAGCGGAGCGCCGAACCAATTGACGGATCCTTCTGCCTATTCCTTCAACCAAATCCGAATGCTGCTTTGCTCGCGAAGGATTAAACACCCGACATCTAACACATCAAAATTGTTATAATACATTACAAAGCCATCGATAGCCTCTGGAGATCTCTCTCTATCCATCCATTTACGACGAACAATAATATCAGCCATTGAGCAAAAAAAATAGGCTGAATTTTGAAAAGCGCATGACAGTTTCTTCAGGGCATTTTAATGTCCCACCCTAAGTATCTTTTTTCCTACGCCTTTTATTAAAAAAATGTTTACAAATGGCATCACTTTCGAAAAATAATCGTCACTTTTTTTTAATAAAACCATTTTTTCTTTTTAGAAAAGTTGTAAAAATTTAACTGTATGTATTAGTTAAGAGTTCCTTGATTTTTTTCCAAGTTACACAATTTTTTAACTCTGAACTATTAGTGTTCCACAAACATAATTAATGAATATTTCGAAAGGGACACCATCTGTAAACAATATGACTATCACTGTCTTATATCAAAGCATAGGAGAAAAGATATTTAGGTCGGGACATTAAAATGACCCACCCTGCATATTGTACATACTTGCGTTACATATAAAACATCATCAGATAATAATCAAGCACAAGAATATTTACCTCGTCATTGATTCCTTGTAATCCAAATCATCTATTCCAAATCTCTCTCGCAAATTTCTAAAGACTAACGGACAGTATTCTTTTATCTTGAAGTGGGAGGGCATGTTTTCTCTGCAAAAAATAGTTTATGCATAAAAATATTTTTCTAATATTAGAGATGTATTATATTTTCACTTCAGTCGAAATAAATTGACTCGATATATTACCTCGTATATTACACGCAATCTCAGATAATAATATAGCAGAGAACTTACTTGTTGAAAAGATGGTTATCCACTTTCAACTTGCTATAAGCTCTAAAATCGTCTGGCAAGAGCATTACTGGAATGTTAACGTGACTAAGTTCGTTTATCTGCAATGCAGCAAACATATAAGCATAGAGTTATCTTACTTTCGAGAGATTAAACGTAATGAATTCAGTTCAAATATCAGTATTGAAATAAAACAATCTATTTAAATAAAGACACGATAGAAAAATACAAATTAATAAGTTTAAAATAAATCTTGCCAAATATCTATATACATACACACAATCAAGTTGTGAACTAAATTAAAAAAGGTATGGACATAATTATAATTTGAATTTAAATGAATCATTGATATAGAACGTATCAATTTCGTGCGATGTTCATTTGACAATTGATGACGCAATGACTCGCTGAACAAGAATAAATGCAATAGAATAGAAATAGAAAAATGGCTACATACATACATATATAAATATAGATAATAAATGCGCTAATAAGAGCCAAAAACGCGAGTAAAAAGACTTCTAAATAATAAAATATTTTTATTAAATATTATTTTTATAAAATTTTTATTAAATATGTAATTAAATCATACACTAAATATACATTATATATATACATATATATATATATTTTTTTTTTATTTAATGTTTTAACTTAAATTTTTTAATTTTGAACTAATAAATAATGGCTAAATTTAATGTATATACATATATTTTTTGTGCGTGTATATGTATTATATATATATATTTAATTTTTTAAAATTATATATTATATATATATGTATATATATTATAAATATATATAAATATATATATATATATATATATATATATATGCGGGGGCGTTGCCATCGCATAAATTGTTGGGGGCGCGCAAGCCAGAATCCAGAACTTGGAGGGATAAAAAAAAAAAAAAAGTATAATCGCAATCGCACACTTACCGTGTGATTAACACCCCACATAAACACGCTGAGTAGCGGCTCGTTCGCGCGAAACAGCTTAACCTTCTGATGTTTCACCCGAAAGTGTTTCTTCTTCAGCTTGCTGAGTCCGCTGGACATTTGTGGCATGCTCGACATGCTTGTTTCCTTGGATTTTAATATCACACGAATAAAAATAAGACGCAAGACCGACTTCTCAAAGGTATAACTATAACTTGCTCTCGCCTTCTCTTCAGGGTTTTTCTCGATGACTCCTGAACCCTCGACCTCGAAAGGCGAACCCTACCCTACCCTTCGAGAGAGAGAGATTCTCCTCCTCTGCCCGCGTTTCTATTGTTTACATCATAAATATCATGCTTGCGAACGAATCGCAAATTTCTCGTGTCGTCTTCAGCACCCGAAATCTCTACGGAGTCTTCTTCACGTACACGACGACGGAATAAAACACGCCCATGAATCGAACGAATAGCTCGCGGCGCCCCCCGCCGCGTCTTCCTATCTCTTCTTATTTCTTCGTCGATCCTGCAATCCTGAAGAAATCGCCGAAATCACAACGACGAACGAACCCAAAACGTCGCACGCACCTACGCATCCACCATCGTCGCGTTACCCTTACCGCGCACTTTACCACCCTCCCACCCGTCCCACCGCTCTCTTAACATTCACGATCTCCATCAATGGCGTATCGCGAACAGACAACGGCTGCAACGGCTGATCGTCGGGCTCCTTTTAAAAATGGCGAGAGCGCCAAAGACACATATGTATTGTAAAGGCCAGAGCACAGACTTTTGCATAACGCATAAAGGCCGTATCACACTAGCGATTACTGTTGGCGGTCGCTGTCGCAGTTGCGGTTACTGTCGTGCGTCGACCAATCAGAGCGCAACAGCTCGCGATTGCTGTTCGCTGTTGTCGTTTAGGCTGAGTTCTATTTTCGCGACAGCGACAGCAGCCAATTAGTGTACAGTACGGAGCCGGCGCGAGCACAACAAGCTTTTGGCGCGAACATCAAACGAGCACGATGGCGCCGAAGAAGAGTTTTACGAACGAGTTGGACTAATCTCAATGCAAAACAATCACTGCCTTGGGTGAAATTCGCTTCTTTCATGTCACAACACTACGAAAAACAGTCTTTGGTGAAGGCTCTGATGCTAAGACTTCATATATGCGGCGGACTAGGCGGACTCCGGCAAACGCATGCGGAAAGGCGACTCTATATACGCGGCAGAGTTTAGCGCCACGCCACGTACGGAAATCGAAGATGCGAATGTTTTCAAATAAAATAATCATACTGTGGTATACATTTATAGATTGTATAATCTAAAATAAATAAATAAACAATTTTTCCTTTTTAAAATGTATAATTATTTGTTATTAACATTAATGGTTTAATTTTAATATATGAACATTCAATATTAATTTTACTAATAATATTAATTTACTAATTATACTAATAATTTATTATATTTTATTTAATATAGAATTTATATCTTATTTATATAAACATTTAATTCAAGTGACAATAGTAGACATAAAATAATAATAATAAATATAAAATTAAGGGGCCTATTCTGTAACTTTTAACAATGTTGTTATGCATCACTGCGCAGGTTTTTTTGTATCATGGAATAGCTGCGCAAAGATACATAATTAAAGGTTACAGAATAGGCCCATAAAAATGAATGAAGACCTTACCTTGCTATTAACTCTAACAAAATCATCATAATAACTTTACATTTGAAAATAGTAAAACTTACTGGCGAGGTTCCACTGAATCTGATAAAAAATTCAAGCTTGCCATAAGTGGCCACGGAGAAAAATTAACAGCTGCTTGCCCACTTTTTGTTACAGATTTTTTTTTTCTCTTTTATATACTGATCTCGAAGATTTCTCCATCGGTTCTTCACAAATGTTCATCTGTTCAAATTTATCATAATTTTATTATTGTTAACACTATAAATTTTTTTATAGAGATGCTAGAAATGTTTTTCAAACAATACATACCAGTCACATTAAGTTCCTGCGCCACTTCACACCACAATTTTTTTTTTAAACCGTTGTCTCTATATTGTTTGTCTCTAAAATTCCATAATTCCGGGCGGCTTCTAACGTAATGAATTATAAGTTCATTAACGTCCTCGGAATTATATTCCATACTTGGATTTTCATCGTTGAATTCCATGTTTGTTTTGTACAATATAACCTAACAAAAGCTATATTCCTTCACTGCTAATACCGAAAATCACCGATGGTTCTCGACTTTAACCGAATGACGTGCGGTAGTGCGGAAAAATTAAAATATTTTGATCTCAACGCAAGTGCGGTGCGACATGCCGGCGCTTGCCGGAATCCGACTTGCGCCTGGCTCTTGATTGGTCACCGCAGCATTTGCCGGAGTCCGCCGCATATATGGAGTCTAAGGGTGCCGTCACATGGGGCGTAACTTGCGTAAGCGTAACCAGCGGATCGCCAATCACCGAGTTATTCCGATAGAGCTCGACGAAGGGCTCTATCGGAATAACTCGGTGATTGGCGATCCGCTGGTTACGCTTACGCAAGTTACGCCCCATGTGACGGCACCCTTAAGAAATTGATCAATCGCAGTCAAGTATGAGGAGAAAACTCGACTGTGATTGGTCAATTTCTTAAGGCTTAGGGCTTAAATCACCTATTGTGGACCCAGCGTAACGGGCTGCTTTCGCGACAAAATCAAATGATCCAGGATTAAAATGATCCTGCGCTGTGATTGGTCAAATCTGAAATTTTACTGAATTTCATTTAAAGCTGCTTTCGCGAGAAAATTAAAATGATCCTGGGACTCGATTCTTGAATTCATTCGCAAGAGAAACGTATACGCAAATTCGGCTCTTACAGAAAAGTTGCAAGTTGATTGGCTATCGCATGGCTTTTAGCCAATCAACTTGCAACTTTTCTGTAAGAGCCGAATTTGCGCATACGTTTCTCTTGCGAATAAATTCAAGAATCGAACCCCTGTGCTGTGATTGGTCAAATCTGAAATTTCACTGAATTTCATTCAGTCCAATTTCAATGAAATTCAGTGACCTTAGTTTACATCGTGCACTTGATACGCGTATCAAATAGTAAATAACTAGTACATTGGTTCAGTTATTGGCTGATCAGCTCAAATTCACTACTTGATATGCGTATCAAGTGCTCGATGTAAACTAGGCCAGTAAAATTTCAGATTTGACCAATCACAGCACAGAATCATTTTAATCTGGATTATTTTGATTTTCTCGCGAAAGCACCCCAGATTAAAATAATCCTGTGCTGTGATTGGTCAAATCTGAAATTTCACTGAATTTCATTCAGTTCAATTTCAATGAAATTCAGTGAAATTTCAGATTTGACCAATCACAGCACAGGATCATTTTAATCAGGATCATTTTGATTTTCTCGCGAAAGCAGCCCAAATAAAATAGAAAACAGGCAATAGGAACAGGAAATAGAAAATATCTAGCAATAGAAGCAGCGGCCACATTCCAGCAGGCTCAACCGCTAAGTAGCAATCGAACGTGATTGGTTTTTCTCGTTTTTCTACTTTCAAATCCAGCCAATTAGCGTCGAATGACATCGGAAAATCTAATAATATTGTCCAACTGTTGAATCCTGAATATGGCCAAAATGTGATGCAATCGAATAAAGAATTTTTAATTAAAATCCCGAAAATTCGGGGATGTTAAGGTGAAATAAAAGTTAACATATTTTTTAATGGGTAAATAGTTCTAATTTTTTAACTTAAAAGTCACCCGAAGATCAAATAACATCACTACATGTCTTTTTTAAAATTCCTATAACTTTTGTCTGAAACATTTATTTTTATTTTTTGCTCTATTTAATATACGTCCATGTTTCAATTTAAATGCCTCCTCTTGTATAAATATATACAGGGTGTCTATAAAATATCTAGGATGATGTTTTTGGAATGGTGCTTGTATTCTTGTATTGACGAGAATGGCGAGTACATCTTTCTGGTCGACGAGAATGACTAAGCATATTTATTGGGAAAGTGCAAAAGACAGAGGAATTCGGGCGTTTTCGAGACTATTTTATTCTCGAGCGTGAAAAACTACCGAATCGGAAATGACCATGGATGGAAAAAGATCGATAAAAATGGTATGTCATGCAGTCCATATCGCACGATGGGTAGCGCATCTTATTTTGTGGACGCTAAATTCTCGAACTCGTATACGACTTTTGTGTGCAGAGATAATGATTTCAAATTTAGAATCATATATAAAAATAATGACATAAATTTGAATTTCACAATTTCGAATTTAATATTTCACAAATTTCAACATTGGCAAAGCTAAAAAGTTCCTATTACATACACATGCATATTGATTAAATATATTAATAGATAATTTCATCGTGTGCAAATGAGAGAGACAAACGGTTTCGTTAACATTTTATACAAAAATGTTGAGATTTCATCAAATAATGGTTGTTTTATATTTTCTTATTAATATAGGATCCATTGTCACCTGGTCCGTGTCTGGACATCAGCGACGATGAACTTGTTACAATATCAGTACGAGATTTGAACAGACAATTAAAATTACGTGGACTATCCAGAGAAGAAATTGTGCGTATGAAGCAGCGAAGACGTACGCTGAAGAATAGAGGATATGCAGCTAGCTGTCGTATAAAACGTATTGAACAGAAAGATGAATTAGAATCTGAAAAGACTCAAGAATATCGAGATATGGAAGCTATGCAAGAGGACAATAATCGTATGAGGGAGGAGGTAGAGTCTTGGCATTCAAAGTATCAAGCACTGAAAAAATTTGCCCAAGAAAAGAAAATTATTATTCCACCAGACTTGGAAACCATATAAAATTTAAATGTATAATGGAATTTGATAAATATTTTAATGTTGTAACGCGTTTGTGCTAATTCTTGTTAGATTTTAGAAAGTTTTATTTGTAGGAGAGGAGGCTTTAGGTTGCACATCTTCAATTCATTTATTCAATAAAAATAATAGATATATGGCATTCTAAATAAAAATTTAGAATGTTATATAATTTACGTCATTTTTTTAAATAGAAATAATGTTATATTCTTTTAAAATGTATATATAAATATAAAAGAACATACTTTATATATATATATATATATATATATATATATATATATATACAGAGTGTTAAAAAATTAGACTGACAAACTTTGAAGGGAGAAAGAAGACTTCAAAATAAATATTTTTTGTTAATAGTAATTTTCTCTACAATGTTTAGTTTTAATATTACATGATATGAAATATAAGTTTGTGACTTTTCAATTTGTCACTTTTATATTAAAGTTAATGGAGGAATACTCCTATTTTATACCATATAGTATAAATTCCTATTTTATATCATGCAGTATAAATTCCTATTTTATACCATGTAGTATAAATTCCTATTTTATACCATATAGTATTTTAATCTAACAAAACTTCATACAGAAAATTAACAAAAATTGTTTAATTGTTTTAAGGCTTCTATTTCCCTTCACAATTTGTCGGTCTAATTTTTTAACACCCTGTATATAAGAAATTAGTATTAGTAAGGTCGAATTGATAGATAAAAAATAGAAGATGTAATTTTAGCAATTTTCATATAGTTTCATTTTCAATATGTAATAAAAGTATTAATCTGCTAATTACATGAACATTGACTGAATTTCCTAGCAACCTGTACTTTTGTCTATCCGTAATATGCTTTGGAAAATCAAAATCTTCTGGAAAACACATTAATCTACACACTTCTTTGGGCGAGAAGAATCTAAGTTTCAAATCTGATAAGAGTTGTACTTGTTTGTCTGAATTATTCTCCCGATTACCAGCTTCGCTATATTTGAATTTAATTATTTCATCTGCAAATGGACAATACACAGATCCTGTACCTTCTGCATAATGACCATATCCTTTGGTGAAGCAACAAGAACCATTGTTCTCAGATGTTCGTATATCTAATACCCACGCTCTCTTTTGTAATAATTTTGAGGGCAATAAATATTTAGATTCTTCAACGTTTTCTAAAATATTGTCTAATGTGTAGCACATTCTGCCAGATTTGCTATTAATTTTGCCATTCTTCTCTGCTAACATAGAGTGCTTACTTTTTGGCAGTAACTTTAATAGCTCAGAAGGTAAATCATCATTTTTTAGCGAGGGCTGTTTGAAACAAAATTTCAAACTCTTTCTTTTTGCCAATAAATAATATCTGTTCCTACTGTTTGGTATACCAAATTGACATGGGCTTAATATTAATTCTCTATAAATATAGCCACAAATTTCCATACAATGTACTAATTTGTACCTCATTTGAGATACTTCGAAACCTTTAACATTCTCAAGTAAAATATATCTTAAGCTTTTTAATTCCGGTATCAAGTTTAAAATGTGCAACAAAGAACAAGCTCTGTTGTCAAGAGTATCTTTCTTTAATCCTAATCTAGTGAAAGGTTGACACGGTGGACTCATAAATATAGCATTAAAATCCAATTTGTTCAGTTCCCGTGTGTTAAGAGACTCGATATTTCTATTCATAAGAATAGTATCTGGAAAGTTGTGACAATAGACAGCATTTGCAATAGGATTTATATCAATTGCTGCAACAACTTCTGCCACAACTCCACTTTCTGTAACAATATAAGCTTACTCTAATTCTTAAATTTCTCAAATCATAATATTTATAATTATACATACCACGGAGTGCATAATGCATTCCTCCAATGCCGCTATAGAGTTCCAGTACTTTCATTGTCAACAATTTATTCCAAATTATCTACAACATATCCAAATTATTCAACATATACAACATTATTCAAATTATCTTACAACTATTAAAAAAATACAATATATAAGCTAAATATGGATTTAGCATATTGCTAATCAAAAGTACAGGGTATAAGGAAATCTCTAGTTCTGGAGCAACATTCTTATCATCTTTAGTATTTTCTATTAACGAGTGATTTTTCAACTTTTGTGAAAGAGCTTAAAATTGATGCAGATTTCTTCGTTCACTATACCAGAATGATATCAGAAATATATAATAATATACCAGGTGTCCCATTTTAAAGGACCCACTCAAATATCTCATTGTCAGAAACACTGCGTTAAATCGAAAAATGTTTCCTACAAAAGTTGTAAGGTTTCGAGGGGGACATAACATAGTAATATTCATTTGACCTTGGGCGGCATCTCCAAGGTCAAGTGAAGGTGAGAATTTGAAGGTGAGAAGGTGAATTTTGAAGAAAATAAAAAAATGCTTCAGATAAAAGTTGTTCAAATTAATTAGTAGAAAAAGATGTTATAATAAAAAATATGGGTTTCCATTTAAAAAATTTATTCTCACCTTCACTTGACCTTGGAGACGCCGCCCAAGGTCATATGAATATTACTATGTTATGTCCCCCTCGAAACCCTACAACTTTTGTAGGAAACATTTTTTGATTTAACGCAGTGTTTCTGAGATATTTGAGTGGGTCCTTTAAAATGGGACACCCGGTATAATACTTAATAGAAGAAAATTTCCATTTCTAATTAAAAATAAGAAAACTTAACTCCAGAGCAACATTTTTATTAATGACGGATGTTATAGCATTTATTAAAATTTTGTATTATAGTCTCGACAAAAAATTATTCTTTTTCAAAATTAAATAATTTTTTAAAATTTCCTCTTGAAAATGTTCTATTTTTTGTAAATTAGTGTAGTTTGTAAAAATTAAAATTATTTATAAATAATATATATATAATTTTAAAATAAATAATTTTCTTTATTTATATTATTATTTATGTTTATATCATTCTCTATTGTTTGTTATATTTAATATTTACATGGGATCAAAATAATTCGATTCTCACCAATTCTCACCTGAGATTTTAACCTAACCTTACTTAACCTAACCTCACCTAACCTAACTCTAATCTAATCTAACCTAAATCGTATTTCTATCTTGTATTGAAAGTTGAATTTCAAACTGGATTATTATTGCCTCGTGTAAAATTCATTTCAGTTTGATTGAAAAGAGCGAGATCAAAGTGCCAACAATATAATAATACAAGGACCAATGAATGCAAGTTGAATCGCGATAAGAAAAAAAATCACTCGTACGAAGGATTAAAATCCTAACCTTGAATATACAATGTAATACAAAAAATGTAAGTCTTATATCTCGACAAAATTATCCATTACAAAGCAAAAATCGCACACGAGGTCACTTAGACCTAAGTAAAGACAAAGGGAAGCGGAGGTGTCAAAGAAAAAACCGAAAAATAACTAATCAGTCTACGACACCCATTAAAGAGAATCCTTAAAAAAAAAAAAAATGTGAGGCATATCTTTTAGCGTTTGAGATAATTGAAAAAAATGTTTCGAAGTCGAAGTTGGTTCGGTGGAGGGCTTTGGAAGCCTAAAAATCCCCATTCACCGGAGCACCTCAAGTAAGTGGAGGATAATCGATGATGAGTTCTTACTATTATGTTACTGAAAAGAGACACAAACCACATATCTTATATATTTATCTGTTATATTTTATTTTATCAGATACTTATACAACGTCTTGTCGAAAAATCAGACCGTGTCTGAGAACAACAGAGGTTTACTGGTCGAAACTCTACGTTCGATAGCTGAGATTCTCATATGGGGTGATCAAAATGATAGCAGTGTATTCGAGTAAGTATCTAGATAGTAAACGTAGTCATTTTGATGTTAAATTATGTCAAAATGACTGTTGTTGCTACCTGAGTAGAAACAACAAGATAAATTTTCTAGGATCTCGCTCTGAGATTCTTCAAGTTCATATTCTTTTTGTTATTTCGACGTCAAATATGCTGGAAAAAAATTGTTCATTTTTTAAATATATATTTAAGTATATTTTTAAAAATGTGGGACACTTATTAATAAAATAATAAATTTTTAATATAAGGATATCCTTTCTGTGGGTTTCAAAAAAAATTAGAGAGTATCCTTATATGAAAAATCTATTATTTTATTAATAATAAATTTAACAATCCTTTTTAAGTTGTAATAATTAAATGTTAATGATGCAAAATATACAAAAATATATATTTGCAGCTTTTTTCTGGAGAAAAACATGCTTTCATTCTTTTTGCGTATTATGAAACAAAAATGTGGAAGCTATGTATGTGTTCAATTGCTTCAGACGTTAAATATTTTATTTGAAAACATACGCAACGAGACATCTTTATGTGAGTGTATAATAAAATTCAATCTCTCTTCTATATATCGAATGATGAGATTAAAATATATGTTAAAATTTCTCGCTTTTTTCAGATTATTTATTGAGTAATAATCATGTAAACAGCATAATAGTGCATAAATTCGACTTTAGCGATGAGGAAGTAATGGCGTACTATATTAGTTTTCTCAAAACACTGAGTTTAAAATTAAATGCACATACTATTCATTTCTTTTATAATGAGGTAAACGAGGTATACATAATGATTCTCTGTGTCTGTCTTTTAATTATTTTGTGGTTAATTAATTAGTGGCATCTGTTGAATGAGTTTTTTTTAAAGTGATGTGTGTTTGTGTATATAATATTGTATATAATATTATAAGTTGTGTATGTGCGCTTTTTTTATACAGGTTATCCAATTTTAATCGATCCACCCTCAAACACTTTATTTTTGATTGTACAACAAAATGTTTCAAACAAAAATTGTTTGATTTGAAGGAGGACAGAAGATGGCGCTACTGACTTTTTTCTGAAGAGCGTTTTTCAAGGTCATTTGAAGGTTATTTATGTTTTTTTAAATGGAACTACTACAATTTTTTTATATATAAATCGATTACATATTTTTTCTTACAAACTGCTATGTGTTTTCTTTACACCAGCAGATTCCTTTCATTATTTTATGCATGAAAGTATTGCGGTGAGATCGTCAAAACATGAATATTTTACGAGATATTACATAGTTTATGTATCATTAGTATCAAATTTAGATATAAAAGATCTCGTAAACTATTCATTTTTTGGCTATCTTACTTTTATAACTTTTTATGGCAAAAATTACGAGGAATCGATTTATATAAAAAAATTATAGTACCATTTAAAAAAACAAATGACTTTTAAATGACTTTTGATTGACCTTGAAAAACGCCCTTCAGAACAAAGTCAGTAGTGCATCTTCTGTCCCCCTTCAAATCAAACAATTTTTGTTTGAAACATTTTGTTGTACAATCAAAAATAAAAAAGTTTTTAGGGATGGTCGATTAAAATTGGACTCCCTGTATATACGCGGGCGTATTGAAATTATACTAAAATCCATTAATCATTGATAAATTTGTGACAAGTTTATTCTGTTATTAGCACACCAATGATTTTCCACTGTACACGGAAGCAATTAAGTTCTTCAATCATTCGGAAGGTATGGTACGCATAGCTGTGAGAACTTTGACATTGAACGTGTATCGCGTCGAGGATGCATCCATGCTAGCTTTCATAAGGGATCGTACAGCTGCACCGTACTTCAGCAATCTTGTATATTTCATTGGTGACCATATCATAGAACTGGACACTTGCGTTCGAAATGATGCCGAGTAAGTGTGTCCATATTACATAAATAAGCATACTTTTGCTTCATTTTATCAATAAAGTATATTCACTTCCAGTCATCAGAGTAAAAACAGACTGTCGGATTTAGTTGCGGAACATTTGGATCATCTGCATTATTTAAATGACATTTTATCCCTGAATATACCAGACTTGAATAAGGTTTTATCAGAACACTTATTATACAAGCTATTAGTCCCGTTATATGTTTATTCTCTGATGAAGTACAAGAATGTTTCGTGCCAAATTCAGGTAGGAAAAGATTAAATCTTTTTTTTATCTTCCAATTTTTATATAGCAATAAATAACTCGTCTTTTTTTTTTTAAAAAGGATGAACGAAAACACGTCAGCGTTGTGGTAGCGCTTTTCTTACTCTGTCAAGTCTTTTTGATAGTCTCACATGGACCCCTTGTACATACATTGGCAGTCATAATGCTTATGTCTGACTTGGAGACAATTCAAACTGGAACAAATAGAGTTTTGGAGAAGCTTCAGGATATAACGTCGAATAAGTCTTTTACACTATCAAAAGCAACGTCATTGGAAAAATCGCCGGAAACTCTAAGCATTGAAACGCTATCAATTTCCGAGGAACCTGGAGCAAATGAAGAGAGCGATGCGAGAAACGTGAAAGAATTGACCGTGCAAACTTCGACTGACGATTCACAAGAATTTAATAATCATCCAAGTACGTCTTCCGATGCGTCTTCTGCTCCGACAGCGAATATCTCTGCTCTTGTGAATACGCCATTAAATAGAAACATTCCACACGAAGAAGGTTTAGAGGAAATCAAGCAGTTGAATGTGACGGATGAGGAGAAAGAGCAACGCTTGGCATTGGAGAGTCCCTTGACACCTCATCAAAGTCAGAGTGACGTATTCGAATCCTTGGGGAAGAAGCCATTTCTAGAAACAATAATTAGCGCTTTATTATGCGCGGAAAACGATTATGCTGCATTATTCGCCCTTTGCTTACTATACGCATTAGCTAATAATCGAGTAAGTATTGTATATAAAAATAGAGATATACAGGATAATTCATTTTGATCTCAACAGGCATATATTTGGAAATCATGGGGTTTTAGAAAAAAATGTATCAGGCAAAACGTTGTAGGGTTTTGAGGAGAACATAATTTTTATCTGTTAAGATTATAATAAATCACTCTATATATGTGTATCCTATATTTTTCCAAATATGTTTTACATAATAATAATAATAAATCGATTTTTATTTATTTGCAAAGGGTATAAGTCGTAAAACTCTGGATATAATCTTGTCTCCGTTCCATAATAATACAGCTATAAAAAATTCATATAATGAATTGCTCATGGATAGATTGATTCATATTATAACTTTGAGCTGTCAGACCAGTGAGTTTGTTAATTATTCTATATGTCAATTATTATTATAATATACTCTATATTATATAGCAGCTTCTGTGTTTTTCATCAAAAGAATAACATTAACATTTGTCGTTTTGTATACATAGACACCAGAGTGAGGCTTATTACATTGGAGTTAACCATTAAACTATTAACACAACTGATGGTATCCGAAGGACAATGCTTATTACGAGAGTCGCATCTGGCAGCCATTGAAGCGGCGAAGGAACAAAGCACATCTTTGCTCAAAAACTTTTACAAGGTCAAAATTGTCAGAAAATATTACAACTATATAACTATAAATACTATACTAATTATATACACTATATTATAGTATGTATGTATACATATATGGTATACTATACTACATACACTATAGTATAGTATATACATATATTATAGTATACTATAGTATATTGTATATATACTATACTAATATATACACTATATTATTGTATATAAGAGTATAGTATATGTACTATAATTACGCACTAACTATAGATACTCTTGTGTAAATGCTGTTTTGATAAAAATCGATATTAATTTTATTTATTAGAGCGAAGATATTTTCTTGGACATGTTTGAGGATGAGTATAGCGAAATACAAAAGCGACCGTTGAATGTCGAGTGGCTGATGATGGATAGCAATATTTTATTGCCTCCTACAGGCACACCTATGACTGGCATTGAATTTAGTAAGAGATTACCGTGCGGTGAGGTAGGTACAAGTGGAGGAAGAACGGGCATGCATATTTTTTCTTTTTCTAAATAAATTATATACGCATAAAACTTTAGAAAATAACGTTATTGCAGGTGGAAAGAGCACGACGCGCGATAAGAGTTTTCTTCCTGATAAGAGAACTAGCTCTGGCGCTCAATATGGAATCAGAGACTCAATTGCCTCTGACCAATCCTGTTAATTGCGTGCAAGTTAACAACGTTCTTGATCTAAGTAAGAATTATTTGTCTCGCGAGACATGATTAATTGCTCGAAAAGCGAGAATGTATAAAATATATTGCACGCATGCATACACAATTATTGCAATGTTTGATACACAGTATATTTTTGTCATTCTCAATATAGATAAATAGTGCAGAGATTTATTAACTTTCCTTGCAGATAATAGCGATTTGATCGCGTGTACCGTCGTATGGAAAGACGGTCAGAAAATTCGCCGATTCTTAGTCATCGACGTTGTGCAATTGATTCTGGTAGAACCTGACACCAGCAAACTTGGATGGGGTGTCGCAAAACTGGTCGGTTTCTTACAAGACATTGATGTGGCCGGCGACAAGGATGATTCCAGATGTCTGCATCTGACAATTTATAAACCGTTGAACAGCAGTACGGGCAATCGTATACCATTGTTATCGGCTAAATTTATTTTCGACGACCACATTCGATGCATGGCCGCCAAACAGAGGTCGGTTTTATTTTACAGCAAACTTTATCGCATTATTTAATCGTCAAACTTGAATTTGTGTCTCGAATGATTCAGGCTGACGAAGGGACGAATAAAAGCTAGACAAAAAAAGATGAATCAAATTGCAAGATTGCTAGACATTCCAACAAGCGTACCTCATTGTCCGACACCGCCCAATTATGCCTTGCGTGGTTTACGACACGAACGTGAGTATAAAATCGAAGAGGAAAAGATTGGTAAGGCAGAAATTTTTTGGAGCAAAAGTCGAATTTAAATCGAATTCTTTCAGGTATCGTCGGACGTGGTCAAAGACCGCAAAAGGAACAAGCGAGGCCGATGTTTATGGTAAACAAAGTTCCTGGATTCGCCGCGCAAATGCGTAGAGAAAATGTTAGACCAGCGACATCGCCAAGTTCCAAACGCGACGACGCCAGCTCGAGCGAGAAGGTTCATGAAAACGGCTTGCGATCTAGAGACAGCTCGCCTAAGATGCCAAGGCCGCGAAGCGAGGAGATTCCTTTGGAGGATATGCGTATCCGCAAAGCTTCCCTAACGTCTAACGGACTGAACGCAGCACATGTGTGTTTGGAAAGAAGAGACAGTCAGGGCGCCGCTTGCTCGAACAACAATGAATCTTCACCTATGATTAGAAAACACTCCGAGGAAACATCTTTCACGTCTCCGCAAGGACAAGAATCTAAATCGCGTAGAAAGGGTCAAGTGGAAACTGTGTGATCACAACTGTAAAATTTAACTTAACACAAACTAGTGTGAATTTGAACTCAACTACATCTTAAAAACTGTAGAAGATGAAATGCGTATATGCAATATTTTTAAGTTGGCAGAAAAAGTTTATTCGACTAACTTAATAAAAAAATTCTTAACATATACGTATATTATATATATATATGCGAAGGTTTTATCTTATATAACCGATAAAATATTAATTTCTATATTTTTATCAAACATATAATATGTAGCGTAGACTGCTATGTACACGCACACATATACACATATATACACACACATACATATATATATATAACGCGTGCGCACGTGCGTGTGTGTATAAATTAATTTTTATAAAAATTTATTTATGTCGAAATTTTTTATGAAAATTTCTTTAATGAAGTTATTTAATGAAAGCGCTTTTAAAATTGAAAAAAGGAGAAGAGCAAATATTAAGGTTCCTGGCTCTTCGCCGACCATGTTGGAATTGTGACGTCAGAGGCGAGAAAACACACGCCTCGCGAGAAAAAATTTTTAGATGCTATTTCGAAATAAAAAGATATTTCGATGAAACAGCACTTCAGATGGCTTTAGCACACTCTTAAAATACTTCGAAAACTATCCCTTTCCCTTTATAATTAATCAACAGCTGTAAAATGACTGTAATATGAGGTCCAGTACATCTGGTCTTTGCACATGTGCAGTCATTCCGCATGACAAAGTCTGACATCACGATCATTTTACGGTTGTTGATTGACTGTCAAGGGAAAAGAATAGTTTTCGGGGTATTTTAAAAGTGTGCTAAAGCCATCTGAAATAGTGTTTAATCGAAATATCTTTTCATTAAAAAATGGCATCTAAGAATTTTCAGCGTGTCTTTCTCGCCTCTGACGTCACAATCAAACATGGCCGCGGCGAAGATCCAGGAACCTTAAATAATTTCATTAACTTTCTTTATATTATAACTAATATAAAAAAAATTATATTATAAATAATATAAAGAAAACACTTACTGTGTGAGAGGCTGTCTTATATATGTATATATAGGAACCTCATATTTTGATTTAAATAAGAAATCTTCTTCATTACTTAAAAATACAATTATCACTTTAAGGCTCCTGCATACTCACTGCAGCCATCTTGAATTGATGACGTCAGAAGCGAGAAATATACCATGAAAATTCTTGCGACTTACGCTAAAATAAAAATGTTTTTCAATAAAATAGGGTTTGTAACCGATAGAATCGACTTGTAAAATATACCGAAAACTCTCCTTTTGTTTGGGCAAGCAATAAATAATATTTATATGTCGAATTGAATTGAGCCTAATCAAGGACGAAAATCCGCTGTTTGACAGGTATCGAAATAAAATAAATATTTGCTTTTACATATTAAATTATAACAAAATGAGAGTCTTCGGTATATTTTAACATTATAACAATTATTTTAAAAATAGAAACACTGCATTAAAATGATAAATGACGCTGTAAGTCGCAAGAATAATTTATGTCATTTTCACGCTTTATAGTTTATAGTTTTGCCAAATGTGGCGCTGTCGTACAAATTTTACGGGCCGGTATTCATATAGTCCGTTCTTATTTCAAGACCATCTTAAGGCTCCTGGCCCCTTTCCGACCATGTCGAAATCGTGACGTCAGAGGCGAGAAAACACACGCTAAAATTTCTTAGGCCGGTATTCATAGTCCGTTCTTATTTCAAGCCGTCTTAAGTAATGTCTTAAGATGCAAATACGGCTCTGTGATTGGTTAATCACATCTTAAGATTGTACTTAAGACAGTCTTAAATATAAGAACCGACTATGAATACCGGCCACGGACTTGGCAATCGAGTATGCAGGAGCGTTAACGGTAAAAAAATCGTGCAATAATGCTAATTAGATTATGTTTATGTTCCTGTTGGTAACAGTTTTTCATTAAAAAATAGTTATTTAAAAAATATATTACAGAATAAAAAATGTAGAACAAATTATAAAAATAATTACATTTATAAATTACAGAATTATAAAAAATTCGGTATATCATTAGTCCGTTAATGAAAAATCATGATTGGCAATAGATTGTGTTCGGATATTAACAACTAGTCATCACTTACGTTATCAACTGTTACACTTAATCAATTTAATTAGACAACTATATCATTTAAATTTTTTACATATCATTGCGAGACGGATTATTGCATCACTAAACAAAGCAATCAGAATCTATTTCACTGAACCAATTTTTAATTATATTAGACCACACCACAGTGTAATAATTTTAACTTTTTAACATTGTTAAAAATAATCAAATATAAAAATTCTACAACTATCTTTCTATGAATAAAGATAGTTTGATCTGAAGTTTGTTTAAATTGGAGTCAATTGACTTTTTATACTTTTAAAAGCTACTTAATTGACTTTTTATATATATCTCTTTTTTTGTTATCTCTCAATGTATATTAAAAGCTAAGAACAAATGACCTCAATTTCCAAAAGAATACACGGCACGATGATATAACGTATTTCTATTCGCATAAGAAAAAAATTTGACTTCCGTTACTTTTTAATAAGGAAATTTAAATGATTTCTTTTTAGTTCCTAATTAATATGAATTTCAAAAATAAAATCTTGTGTATTTTTCGTCAATCGTAATATTTTATATAACGTCATAACTTCGTTAATATTAAATTGTCTTCCGTATTATCAAAGTACTATTATCAAAGATTTTTGTGTGTAAAAAAGAAAAATATATCGACAAATATAAAATATATAAATTTACGACTATAAAAGAAATTTATAGTCCGTGACGCACTTTTTTATTAAGGACAAAAAAAAATTTAAATGTCAAATATTATTTTTTTTTAATTGTTAGCTCTGCGATGATGCATCATTATAATTATAGGTCACTGGATCACACACGTACTGTGTGTGGCAGTTTTAACCGCGCATAAACGACTGTGCATTCTCGATGCGAGTCCGGTATGGAGGATAAGGAGAGAAACTATGCGAGAGCGCGACCGTTCAATCAAATTGATTCCTAGCATTCACAAGCGAAAATACACTGTATACTATAGTATATATATTTGTAGTGTAAATAGTATACATATTATAGTATATATATACTATATAGTATCTCTCTCATATAATGTATATATATATATATATATATATATATGTATTTATTACATAAATATATTTATTTACATATATGTATACAGTATGTACTTATGGTATAGTATATAGTATATATAGTACATATTTATAATGTATATATATTATAAATATATGTATATTTATTATTTTATATACAGTATATCTACCATATTATAGTATATATACTATAAATATATAATTATAAATAATATATATATATATACTATATTATATACCGGACGTTCAAAATAAAGCGTTACAAATTTTTATCTCCAAAAATATTGTTTCTAGAAAAAAAATATTTCAAATAAAAGTTGCAGTATTTCAAGGTGGAGATAAGTTGATGTTATAGAAATGTTTGTAGAAGACGGTTTTCAAGGTTATTTTAAAGTCAACTTGATTTTTTAAAATTGAATTACCCTAAATATTTTATGTAAATAGATTCCTTGTAACATTCTGCATAAAAATTATAAGGGTAAGATAGTCAAAAATCGAACGGTTCACGAGATATTTTACATTTTAACATTAACATTTTTGACATAAAATACAAAATATCTTATAAATTATTCAGTTTTCGATAATCTTACCTTAATATTTTTATGCATAGAAAATCGAGACCAATTAATTGATGTAAAGAAAACGCATAATTATTAAAAATAAAAACATGTTGCAAATTAGATATTTTTTTTTTAAAACAAACTGTTTTTTTTACACCAATCGATTCCTTTCATTATTTTGTGCATAAAAGTATATTAAGGTAAGTTATCGAAAACTAAATAATTTACGAGATATTTTGTATTTTATATCAAAATATGTCAGATTAAGATGTAAATATCTCGTGAACCATTTGATTTTTGACTATCTTACCCTTATAATTTTTTATGCTGAATGTTACAAGAAATCTATTTACATAAAATATTTAGGGTAATTCCATTTTAAAAAATCAAAGTTGACTTTAAAATGACCTCAAAAACCATCTCCTACAAACATTTCTATAACATTAACTTATTTCCCCCTTGAAATACTGCAACTTTTATTTGAAATATTTTTTTCTAGAAACAATATTTTTGGGGATAAAAATTTGTAACGTTTTATTTTGAACACCCGGTATATTATAAATATATACTAATATACTATATTATATATACTATAAATATATAACTAATATACTATATTATATATACTATAAATATACAGGGTGTTCATTTTAAAAAATCCACACAAATATCTCTTAAATAATGTATTTTAGAGAAAAATGTTTCAGACAAAAGTTGTAGGATTTCGAAGGGGAAAGAAGTGGCGCTACTAACTTTTTCCTAAAGAGCGATTTTCAAGGTCATTTGAAAGTTACTTATGTTTTTTTAAATGGAACCACCTTAATTTTTTTATATAAATCGATTCCTCTCGCAATATTCACTATAGAAAGTTATAATGGTAAGATGACCAAAAAGTATAGTTTACGAGATATTTTATACTTAAGTTTAACATAATTTTACATAAACTATGAAATATCTCGTAAAATATTCATTTTTCGTCGATCTTACCTCAGTACCTTTATACACAAAAAAAGAAAAGATATTATAATTGGTGTAAAGAATAAAATACATAATTGTTTGTTAGAAGAAGTATATGTATATAGCTGCTAGTTACAAATTACATACTTTTTTTTATATATGTTGTAAAAAATTTAACATTTATTTAACTTTCATATTGACAACTATTTTTTTTATTTTACAACTATTTGTTTAATTATTATTACAATTAAGAATGGGTGTTTTATATTTTTGTCCAAGGCTACATTATATACTATATAAAATATGTATTTCGGATAAATATCTTTACATACACATACAGGTATGTTTTCATCCCTCTTTAGAGCTATTCGGTAAAACTGTGTCACGCAATGATAATTCCTTATTCATATAAAACAAATTTATTCCCTGTACGCGGCTCCTAATTTTTTTTTCCGATCCCACCGGCCTTTCGGTGGCAACCTTCTGGCCGCTGACGGTTGACGGAAGTAGGAGGCCGGTTTTAGTCTTCGATGATACATTCGCCGGTTCGGAGTATAAATGAAGGACAATGACCTAATTGCGTACAGAACGCGTCGGACTTCTTCGCGCGGTCAATCACTTATTTTTTGCGCGCGTATAATTCATATTTGATTATTTAAAGCGTTATATATATACACGAGATTCATATTTGATTATTTAAAGCGTTATATATACAAGATCCGCAAACTGAATTCTTCTATTCTCTTCTAATTTTAATAACGGAAACGGTGCAGTTTTTTGCATGTTGCAGTCTACGAAAGCGTAAATTATTATGAAGGTAAGATATGCGTGTGTAAAAATAATTCGAAGATTTATTTTATTCATTCAAAAATTTTAAAAATTAAATTCTCTATCTTTTTGAATTGTCCTTTATTTAAATAAAATCTTTCAATTCTCGTTTATTGAATTTGAGTTTCTCAAAATTAAGAAATTTATAAAAAGTGAAGTTGATTAGTTTCTGAGAAGCTTAATTGCACATCAATGACATGTAAATAATAATTATATTATAAAACATTGAAAAGTAGGCTATATATTAATTTAATTGTTAATAAATATATTGCTGATCAATTAATTTTTTCATTACAATAAATTCCATTCATTTATTATACATATATGTCGCGCAACTTTTTTTTATTCATTTTATTAGTTATTCATTCTCTCTAATAAATCTCGAGCTTATATTTATCTGATCGTTGAAAATTTAATGTGATGATTGTTCGCTCTCGTTCTCAACGAGTTGTCAAAATATAATTTATGAAACACAAAATTTTCTCTCGAAAAATAAACAAGTGTTTCGCTTATAATATATTCTTATCGATCTACATTTTTCAGTAAATTTCTTATTTCTAAATTTAATTTATCAATTATTTTTTTATATTAAAAAAATATAAGAGCAAATTAATTTTGCTAATTTTCATAAATACATACAATACTAACAATTTTTTTGTGTAGTACGACATATGTATTATATATTATCACTGAAAACCATATCATTTATATTTTATTAAAAAAAAAAAAAAAATATTAAAGATAATAATAATAATAAATTGTTCTCAGATAAAATAACAAAAAAAAAAGTTAATGGTTCTGACAATTATTAAATAAACAAATTTTCAGGTAAAAAAATCTTCATGTCTTATAAGATATAGACACATAAAAATATACCAAGTATTTCCTATATATCTTTTCATCTGAAGAAAGAGAAAATTGCGGATTATTTTAATTTGTTTTATTTTAATCAGTGATGCGCATAATTTCGATTCGCAATTCTCGCATTTATACTCATTTTATGTTTTTTTCTCTCTTTCGATTTTACTCTTCACGTGAGCGAAAAGTTATACTTTTTACCTACCTATTCGCTTTTCTCGCGCGCCGCGATCAATGTAGCACAATGTTCCACTTTTAGCGCACTAACGATTTGCGGCAATTTTCTCTTCGCTTTTACGCGCTTCATGCAGATAGTATATGGCCTAAAGAATCATACCGCGATAGACGTTGATATGTGGTACTGTAATTGTAAAGACAATTCTCGTCGTGTCATATTTTACAGTTAGTGTCATACAACTTTTCAATTTTTCAACTTTCGCCTTCATACATTTCGCTCCATACTTTCGTCTGATGCAAACAACAGCTAGAAATGGGGAAAAAGTGTGCAAATTAGAAACTTGCACATTGCTTCCTCATCACCATTCTATTTCATTCATGAAGCTTCCTCTATGAGCAAGCTGCGGTTTTTCAATTTTGGCTCCCTCATAGAAAAAGCTTAATAAACGAAATAGAATAATGAGAAAGCAATGTGCAAATTTCCAATTTGCACACTTTTTTCACATAAAATAACATTTTTTGTCACGTATATGTATGTGTATGTGTGTATGTATGTATATACTTACTTTTGTATGTTCCTTTCATATGTTTCGTCAAACTCTTTCATAAAATTCGAAAATTTATATTTTTTGAAAAATTCAAAATTTCATAAAAAATGAATCCTTTCACCGATCCTCGCCAAGCTTAATATCTATCAGTTTTTAATAATACTCTATTCAAGTAAAAAAAATTTAGTCCAATATCTCAAAATTTACGGAAGTTAGAACCAGACATTTCTCAAAAAATTCAAAATTTATAAAAAAATAAACCCTTTTACCAATCCTTATCAAATTCAATATCAACCATCCTTTAATGATAGTCTATTTATGTAAAAAAATTTATCCCGATATCTTAAAATTTACGGAAGTTAGAGCAACCAGACATTTTTTGAAAAATTAAAATTGCGTTAAAATTTAAAACACTGTATGAATTTTTATAAAAATGAAAGTAAATAAACAGTAAATAAACAAGTAAATGACAGTAAATAAAAGTGTGTTGTCCTATTTTACTTGGAGTGTTGTAACTCAAACAGTTCTTGAGACGTTTTAATTTTCAGAAAAGTGGGTGGACACACACACCATACGGATATTTTTAAAAAATATGATTTTTTAATGTTTTGGAACATATTTTTAATGTTTCTGAACACTGACATAGAAATCTGAAAAAAAAAAATGTTTTTCATGAAAACAACGCTTCCTCTATGAGAAAGCAAGAGGCAAAGAAAAACTACAAGTTGAAAAATTTAATAAAGTTGAAAGTTAGAAAAAGTTAAAAAAATGTTTGAAGTTGAATAAAATTGAAAAATTTTTTGAAGCTAAAAAAGATTAAAAAATTTTTTAAAAATTTGAAAAAATTGAAAAAGTTAAAAGTTATATAACATTAAAGTATGACAACAAGAATTGTCTTTATATGGTATCACATCAAATGTCAACACGTCTATAGTACGACTCGTTATAATATAGGCCGTACTATCCGCACGCGGAAAACTAAAGAGAAAATTGCCATCTTTCTCCAATTACTTGATGCAATTCTGTGTTTTCTCTTTGAAACTCTTTCTCGAATGAAGATATAATCAATATACGCTCCAATAAACTTTAAAAATTATAGACGGCCAGTTGGATTTGTTGGCTTCTCGCCATATGCGTCTGCATTTCTGAGGCGAAAAATAAGATTAGGAGACCGTCACCATCTCCACCGTATGCGCCTACGTTGATATTGAAAAAGCCTCATCGGCCCATCAATCACCGAATATCCATGGGAAATGCCATCCATATTGGTATTCCTTCTCAGAGAATACCTTACAAGCACATCAATTACCAAAGGTAAGAGAGACTTTAAAAAAATATGTATCTCTTATTTATATATTACAAACATTTCGGAATAATTTTATTTTCGATAATTTTCACAGAATTCGAAATCGGCCTACGATGTACAATGTTGTTCTGCCGAATAATTGGAAAAATCAAATTCCAATACGTGCAATACCCGCCTTGAACAACCATGCGATTTTGCCACAACGCGGCACTCCTGCCAAGGATTTTTATTCTATAAATAAGATACAGGAATATAGTTCGCAATATAGACCGGAGTTAGCAATATTGCCGTCTACTCATCGAGGAGACATTGATGACGACAAAGGGCCTATTCATACGATTCCGGCACCAAATTTAAGTCCAGCCGATAAGCCTTACAATTCGGCGACCGATTCGGAAAAGATTTCACAATATCGTCCACACTCGAACGATTTTAATTATCCTAACACTGCGCAAAGTAAGCCCCATATTTTTATCATTATATTAGAACCATCTTAAGTTGGCTCAATATTGGAAGATTGGAAGTATAATTTTGATTCGATTGGGTGTATTAATTCTCGCCTAGATTCTATGACAAGCACTTTTGGATCAGACGCAATTAATAGCAGTCTACCGCCACAAAGAATAGCGACAGATTCAAGTCCGTTGCAACATCAGTACGAAGTTACAGAGAGGAACGATGTATTAGCTTTGAATGAACACCAACCCGAAACAGCCCGTCAACCTCAGGATTTAGATATAATAAGGCTATATTCGATGATAAATAATAATAATCCTCATCAAGCTTCACAATCCAACGAGCTTTTCGCTGTTAACCCGAATACAGGATCAAATATACAATTTGGTCAATCAAATATGCCGATGCAAACCAATCTTCATAGTTCCCTACACGTCGGATTTCCTTCTACAGCCATTCAGACACCGTATACTATAACGCAGCAGATTCCAGCAGATTTCCATACAGGTCATTCAGTTTCAGCAGCTGGGTCACCATTGTCAGCTACGCAATTTTACGACCTGTTGAACAATTTTCCACCCAAACTTACGGAGCAATATACACCAGGTAATTAATCTCTGCAGAACACATCTTTTTTTGTAAACTCTATGATGAATTATCAATATTAAAAAGTTTGTATCGTTAAATGACCGATTGAATGATTTTTATGATTATCAGATCAGCATGTTCTTCAGCAGCAACTTGGCCAAATATTTCAACCAGATGTAGCAACAAGCTTTTCCCAACCGCAAATGCATTCTTTCAATTATGATGAACAGGCTAATCAATTATTACAACAGCAACAACAGCAACAGTTACAACAGCAACAGCTACAACAGCAACAGTTACAACAGCAACAACTACAACAGCAACAGTTACAACAGCAACAGCTACAACAGCAACAGTTACAACAGCAACAGCTACAACAGCAACAACAACAGCAGCAAATTTTATCTAATCAAGATTACGCCTCCGAAAGTGTCACAGCGGATTACAATTTGGATTCAGGATCTTCGATAAATACACGTAAGCAGATGAATGATGCCCAAATTAACGAGGAATTAACATATTCCATAGATAGAATTGAGCAATCCGAAAATAATATTGATAATGAAGAAATAAAGAAATATCAAATAAACCCGACGACATATTTCGATAAAATGGCCGATACTAGTGCCATATCGACAAACTTCTATACGACACTTCCTAATAGAGAAGCTGCTGAAAAATTAGCTGCCCTGGCTGCCGCCGGTCACGTCAACAGTCGTCTTATAAATCAGTTGCAAAAACAGCAGAAAAAAGATACGCAGAAAAATCCAGTGCCGCTTAATCACAAGAACGATGACGACCTTGCTGGGAATCAACAGGAGATCGATAACGATGAACAGACGTATAATCGACAAAAAACACATCATCAGCAGCACCAGCATAGGCAAAACTTTAAGGTGCAAAACGATGGAAAGTTGCCTCTGCAAATTACGGTACCCGATGATAAGAATGATTACGTTACGATGAATGACGACGATCAAAGTAATATAGAAAGAGATAACGTAGACATGGAGTACGAGTATGAAGATGGGGAAGTTGAAGATTCGCAATCTACAACTTTATTTAAAACAACGTCTCGCGATAATAATTCCCATATTGAGTTTGGCATCCGTTTGTAAAAGAGAGTCGCTATTTTTCTCTAAGCTATTTATTATACATTAAATATTTTATTTAAAGTCATCCATATATAGATCCTACATCTTTATACATATCAGATACACACGTTTATATTTATTTATTTATATCTCGTTGATTTAAAAGGAACACAAATTTTTTTATAGATTTGTATTAGAATTTCATTGATCTTGTGTTTCCAAGAATTCGCGCATTTCATTGATCGATAAACATTTGTATATACATATTTATTAAATAAATTATTAACTATTTTGATATACCTTCTCTTCGTCCCGTTCAACTTTTCAATATATATGTGTATATATATATAATAAATATGTGTATATATGTATACAGGGTGGCCAAAATAAAGCGTGACGAATTTTTATCTCCAAAAATATTGTTTATAGAGAAAAATGTTTCAAATAAAAATTGTAGGATTTTGAGGGGGAAAGAAGTTGGCGCTATTTACTTTTTCCTAAAGGGTGATTTTCAAGGTCATTTAAAGGTCATTTGTTTTTTTAAATGGAACTACCATATTTTTTTTACATAAATCAATTCTTCGCAATATTCTGCATAAAAAGTTATAAGGGTAAGATAGTCAAAAAGTGAATAGTTTACGAGATATTTCATAGTTCATGTAAGATATGTTAAACTTAAGTATGAAATATCTCGTAAACTATTCACGTTTTGACTATCTTACCCTTATAGCTTTATATGCAAAATATTGCGAGGAATTAATTTATGTAAAAAAATATGGTAATTCCATTTAAAAAAACAAATGATTTTTAAATGACCTTGAAAATCACCCTTTAGAAAAAAATCAGTAGCGCCAACTTCTTCCCTCCTCAAAATCCTACAACTATTATTTGAAACATTTTTCTCTAGAAACAATATTTTTGGAGATAAAAATTCGTCACGTTTTATTTTGGCCACCCTGTATATATATAATAAATATTTTTATACAAAATTGAAAGAGTAAAATTAAGCTGTTTATTTTTTTTTATTACTGTACATTCGCAAAAGTAAAATGTTATTACATTTTGTAAAATAACATTAGATACAAGATAGAATAGATTACATTATATTTCTCATGATCAATTTGAACAGGTTTAGCATTTAAATGTATTGTATAGGAATTGAAAATTAAGGAAATACACTATTATTACAAACGATCCATGAACCATGGCCTGCCATCATTTGCAAGCCGTTTTGTGAGAATATCACAACCAGTTTCCGTTACTAAAAGTGTATGCTCAAATTGTGCCGACCACTGACCGTCTAATGTAACAGCTGTCCAATTATCAGGCCACGTTTCGTCCTTCCAAGTGCCTTGGGATATCATCGGTTCGATTGTGAAGCAATGCCCTGGTTTCATAACACCAACTGCTTTGTTTTCTGTTATATAAAAAAAAGAATAAGTGAAATAAAATTTATATAATTTGATCCGAAAATTACCTGTCAATAATTAGAAAATTTGAATAATAAATTGAAGGCTCTGATCTACACAGGATGTTTACGAAATATTTGGACAAACTTCTAAGGTTTCTATTCCTCGTGTCAAAATAAAGAAAAAAGTTATACAGGGTGTCCAATTTTAATTGACTACCTCCAAAACTTTTTATTTTTGATTGTACAACAAAATGTTTCAAACGAAAGTTATTTGAAGGGGAACAGAGGATGACGCTACGACTTTTTTCTGAAGGGCACTTCTCAAGGTCATTTAAAGGTCATTTATATTTTTTAAAATGGAATTACTATAATTTTTTTTTTTAGATAAATCTATTCCTCGCAATTTTCGGCATAAAAAGTTATAAAGGTAAAAGGTGGCCAAAAAAATGAATATTTACAAGATATTTTATACCTAAATTTGACACTAAAGGTACATAAACTATGAAATATCTCATAAAATGTTCATTTTTTGACAATCTTATCACAATACTTTTATGCATAAAATAATGAAAGGAATCAACTGGCGTAAACACATAGTTGTTTGTAAGAAAAAATATTTAGCTACTAGTTACAAATTATGTACTTTTTCTTCTAGTCAAAAAATAAGCAGTTGCAAAGTTACAGTAAAACTTTTTTTTTGTATAAATACAAAATCAAGTATGAAAAGAGCTAATAAAAGCCAGGTGCAGATATTAGGCGCGACAAAAGTATTGTTTTTAAATTCCTATTTAATAATTTTGGAACGTTTCGGTCCTTCCTTTGGACCATCCTCAGCATAAATCTATTAGTAAAAATATAAAAATTAGTTCATATGTGAGAAAGAGGTACTTACTGGCATAGTGCGGTACATTTGGCGCAGTGTGAAACAAACGATGAATTCCGTGACCACAATAGCTACGAACCACGCTGAACCCATGGGCCTGTGCGTGTTTTTGAATGACATTACCGATCTCTCGGTATTTTTCACCAGGCTTCACAATATTGATAGCCTTAGATAAACACTCGTATGTCACTTCCACCAATTTCTTCACTTCCGGTTTTACATTACCCACCAAAAATGTCTCATTTAAATCTCCATGAAAACCATTGTGATATACTGTAACGTCAACTGAGAAAAAGAAAGATCACGATTAGAATATATCTGGATTTTTGGTAAAAAAAAACTAAGACATATAACATTTGTTAATATGGGATAACAACATAAAAACATATGTACCATTACAAATATCTCCATCCTGTAAAGGTCGGGTATCAGGTATACCATGACAAATCACTTCATTGACAGAAGTGCAACAGCTAGCGGGAAATTGATAATAATTTAATGGCGATGGATAACAATCCCTTTCAATGCAAGCTTCGTGCACTATTCTATCAATTTCAGCAGTAGTAACACCAATGTCACATGTCTTTGCAGCTTCATCTAACACTTCTCGGCCGAGCTGCACAAATTAAAATTTGTTGTATTCATGATCGGAATAAAGAATGTTCAATTCACAATTAAGGGCGTCAAACAATTTTATCATAATGTCATTCATTCTCTCCTCCTCTTTCATTCTTTTATTTTTCCTTCTCTATCACATCTATTAGCGAATTTGATCATCCACACTGTATTGCACTAGCAAAAGGCTGCTATTAATAGAGTATTTATATACTAATATACATTAAAGTAATATGTAATGCGTAAATATTATTATTAATTTTAATTCTTTGGAACGTTTATATTACTCTTTTATATTTAAATAACTTCACATATAACAGCTTTTAATATGCACAGTGTAATGCAGGACCAAATTCATATTACATTGTACCATTTGAGGAACATAATACCTTGCACGCAACCCTCATGCCTTCAATTTCCTCATCGTCAAGAACTTTTATTTGACCAGAACCTCTTACAGCTTGTTCACTAAGCGGTACTCCAGTCGGATGTAAGGCATAGTCTGGTCGATTGATGCAATCAAGAACCTCCCTGCGTTGTTCCTTCTTATATGGTCTTAATTTTCCTGTATAATTGTAATTTGGCCAGGGATTATAATTGTCGGAAACTTTGTTTCCATTTTCTCCTTCTACAATTACATATAAATGTTAGAGACATAAGAAAAATTTGAAAGTTAATAGTACATATTTATAGTTAATACTTACTTGCCAATTGATGAATAACTTTATGTGTTTTCCAACTTCCTTTGAAACAATCCTAGAAGATTAGAAATGCTGCGTTAATTGACCAATCTCTCTCTCTCTCTCTCTCTCTCTCAAATCTATTTCTTCTCATTTACGAAGAAATATGAAACCGACATAGGAATAATGAAGAAAATGGCAAAGAGATGTGTGTGTGTGTGTGTGTGTGTGTGAAGGTCCATACATATTTATATCCTGGATATATCTAATAATAAATCATGGTAAAAAAGATCTCCATTAAGAAAAAAAAATATTAAAAAAAATAAAATCGTTAAAAAGAAATATTAAATCTCCGTAATAATTACTATTCGATAACATTTCACACGTGTGTTACACATACAGGCACAAATATATATATGCAAGGAAATAAAAATTTTACATAAGAGAAAATAACTAATAACTTAACCTAAACATATAGATAACGTATCTCACTTGACTGCAAAAATATGAACCCTGGATACCGATTTTCAAGCAAGTCGGACATTGCAAACTCGCAACGGCGTTACAGCCAGGTGTCTCGCACATTCCAAGAGCCAGCGACATTATTATTAACTCAATTTTACCATATCATACAAACATGCGGAAAGCAATAAGGAGAGAACGATGTAATTCGAGGAGATCATGTACTGTTTTATCGACAGAGAAAAAAGAAATTTATTCCCCTCCATTTCCCTCTGACATGATCTTACTTATATATATCAGAGAGAAACCTGAGAGCGGCCACCGCGATTCAGTGGACGCGTGTACTGATGCGCCCCCAGAGAAAGTAGACGTGAACTACGTCGTACGCTCGGTAAAAAATATAGAATATGGTTCGAATCCGTGATATGGTTCATATCCAAACTACTCGGATAAGAACCGAATTGAGAACCAAACCGATGAGTCAGACAAGGACCAACAATCCATCGCTCTGGCTTTGTCTCACCAACGATGAGCGTCTCGTGGACTCGTGCGGCGGCAGGCACGAGATTTCGCCTCTCGCGCGTAGCGTTCCACGTAATTCGAGGACAAAATTTTATGACGTTAAACTTTGGGCAATATATAAAAAATTAAATATATTAAATATAAGGTGTAAGATCAGATTATAAGTTGAATAAAAATTATATCCAGTTTTTTGAGTACATTAATAAAATTGTTTTTTGAAAGTGTATATTAAAAAAAATTGTTGAATTAATTTTGTTTTACATGAATAAATATTCTAATTTGCATAAATAATAAAAAGAAAGTGCGAGTGACGGGAATCGAACCCGACTCACAATCAGTAACGTGATAACCACGGACTTAAGTGTACGTACTACGAGTGGGGTTCAATTCCCGTCACTCGCACTTTTTTTTTATTATTTATGCAAATTAGAATATTTATTCATCTAAAACAAAATTAATTCAACAATTTTTTTTAATATACACTTTCAAAAAACAATTTTTTTAATGTACTCAAAAAACTGGATATAATTTTTATTCAACTTATAATCTGATCTTACACCTTATATTTAATATATTTAATTTTTTATATATTGCCCAAAGTTTAACGTCATAAAATTTTGTCCTCGAATTACGTGGAACGCTACGCGCGAGAGGCGAAATCTCGTGCCTGCCGCCGCACGAGTCCACGAGACGCTCATCGTTGGTGAGACAAAGCCAGAGCGATGGATTGTTGGTCCTTGTCTGACTCATCGGTTTGGTTCTCAATTCGGTTCTTATCCGAGTAGTTCAGATATGAATCATATCACGGATTCGAACCATATTCTATATTTTTTACCGAGCGTTACGACGTAGTTCACGTCTACTTTCTCAGGGGGCGCATCAGTACACGCGTCCACTGAATCGCGGTGGCCGCTCTCAGGTTTCTCTCTGATAGTACCTTGCAACATGGCGAATCGCGAGCATGGTGAATAATTATTCTCTTCATTTAGATATACAATTATATGAATATGTATATGTATATGTGTACATACGTACTATTTTTTAAATTCCTATTATCTATATGAAACATTATTTATATATATGCTATTATTAATTGAGATTCTTGTAAGCAATGAATTTTTCTAAACTATGATAACCTATGATGACGTTCTTTAACACACAGATATATACATGCTCGCGATTCGCCATGTTGCAAGGTACTATCGAATGCAATTATATCGCTTACAATCGCGCAACCCATGAAGGGTGCGTTCGGAAAAACGCTATTTAGCGCTGACAGCGTCGCTCTGTTTTTGTTACTTACCAAAAGTTGAACAAGGACAAAGCACGCTGATAGCGCTAATAGCGTGCTCCCCGAACGCAGCCGAAGTGTCGTGATTGGTGCGTGGATATTGCAGCGTTGATAGCACAACTTGTATTTGTTTCATGCATTTTTGTTTCGACTTCTGTGTACTTTTTATTACAGTACCTTTAGTATTGTAAAGTACGTAGAGTGTACATAGTATTGAGAGAGACATTCTGTTTTTATATTTATTATTTGTGTTTTATTTTATTCTTGTATTATTAGTATTATTTAGGCATATACAATATATATACATTATGCCAAAAAATACTCATAAGGAGAAAACTACGTTTGCGAGGCGTTTATCTAGATCAGAGAGAAACCTGAGAGCGGCCACCGCGATTCAGTGGACGCGTGTACTGATGCGCCCCCTGAGAAAGTAGACGTGAACTACGTCATAACGCTCGGTAAAAAATATAGAATATGGTTCGAATCCGTGATATGGTTCATATCCAAACTACTCGGATAAGAACCGAGTTGAGAACCAAACCGATGAGTCAGACAAGGACCAACAATCCATCGCTCTGGCTTTGTCTCACCAACGATGAGCGTCTCGTGGACTCGTGCGGCGGCAGGCACGAGATCTCGCGCGTAGCGTTCCACGTAATTCGAGGACAAAATTTTATGACGTTAAACTTTGGGCAATATATAAAAAATTAAATATATTAAATATAAGGTGTAAGATCAGATTATAAGTTGAATAAAAATTATATCCAGTTTTTTGAGTACATTAATAAAATTGTTTTTTGAAAGTGTATATTAAAAAAAATTGTTGAATTAATTTTGTTTTACATGAATAAATATTCTAATTTGCATAAATAATAAAAAAAAAGTGCGAGTGACGGGAATCGAACCCGACTCACAATCAGTAACGTGATAACCACGGACTTAAGTGTCGTACTACGAGTGGGGTTCAATTCCCGTCACTCGCACTTTTTTTTTATTATTTATGCAAATTAGAATATTTATTCATCTAAAACAAAATTAATTCAACAATTTTTTTTAATATACACTTTCAAAAAACAATTTTTTTAATGTACTCAAAAAACTGGATATAATTTTTATTCAACTTATAATCTGATCTTACACCTTATATTTAATATATTTAATTTTTTATATATTGCCCAAAGTTTAACGTCATAAAATTTTGTCCTCGAATTACGTGGAACGCTACGCGCGAGAGGCGAAATCTCGTGCCTGCCGCCGCACGAGTCCACGAGACGCTCATCGTTGGTGAGACAAAGCCAGAGCGATGGATTGTTGGTCCTTGTCTGACTCATCGGTTTGGTTCTCAATTCGGTTCTTATCCGAGTAGTTCAGATATGAATCATATCACGGATTCGAACCATATTCTATATTTTTTACCGAGCGTTACGACGTAGTTCACGTCTACTTTCTCAGGGGGCGCATCAGTACACGCGTCCACTGAATCGCGGTGGCCGCTCTCAGGTTTCTCTCTGTATATATACATGGTGTCCAATTTTAATCGACCATCCACAAAAATTTTTTCATTTTTGATCGTATAACAAAATGTTTCAAATAAAAGTTGTTTGATTTGAAGAGGGACAGAAGATGGCACTACTGACTTTTTTCTGAAGGGCGTTTTTCAAGATCATTTAAAGGTCATTTTTTTTTTAAATAAATAACATATGTCATGTGATAATTTTGACAGCGACAAGACGAATTTCTCTCCTTCTCTGTGTTCTTGTCATATTATATCAATGTATAATAGTGTTGCCTCCTCGTCGTTAACGATGCACATATTTCTATGCGACCACATAGCAAATTAATTGCTTTCGTTATGTATTGAACATCCGTTGAAGGAAATCATACTTAAATTATGAAGAGGATAAGAATCATATCCATCTTCATGATACGATTGCGTATTTACGATCTCACACTGTTTTACCCGTGATTAATTTTAATTGTTTACTCGGTTTTTTTTGGTTTAAATGATTTATAAGATCCGCAATCATTAATTGTTTATTCGATCTTGCGCTGAAGAAGGCCCAAAAAAAGGAGCCGAAACGTCCGCTAATTATTTATTTTATGTAGTTTTAATATAATAAAGAATTTTTTTTGCGCCATAACATCCACGCTCACGCTCTCATAGCCAAATCACCTATTGATTTCGATGTTTTAATTTATTGGAGCAAATAAGATTGCCATTGTCAATCCTACATTGATTTAATTTTAAATAACATATACTATAATTTTTTTTGTATAAATCGATTCATCCTCGTAATTTTTGGTATAAAAAGTTATATTACTCTTAAGAGTAAGATGGCCAAAAAATAAATAGTTTACGAGATCTTTTATATATATCTAAATTACTGAATAAATAATTTTACATAAACTATATATATATATATATATGTATGTACACTAAAAAAAAATTGTTTTTAACTTGACTAAATTGTTCAACTAAATATTACTTTTAGAGGGGAGTCGGGAAATAAATCTCGAATTGAGATTATTCCCAAATAAAGTCTTATAATATAAGAATTAATCTTAGTCAGTGTTGGTCAATAAAATCTTAAACCTTGTTTAAAAATTCGACTGGCAAATCACATCTTACATATTGTTAAATATTACTTTGTTAATTGAACATATAGAATAAATATTTAAATTAAATATAACATATTAAATCTAACACAACAAAAACATATATTTGACTTAAATATACTAAATAACGGCACGTAGAGTTTTGTTAAGCGAAAAATGTACATAAATTCACGCAAAAATATTATTGGGCACAGAAGATTCAATTCGACCAAATAAATAAATAAATAAATATTATTTTGAGTTATACAAGGCGGCATAAATAGCTGCTTGCATATAGTATAACATCATCTAATATTTAGAATGCATATGAGCAGGATCTGCTAGGAATCTGCGCAACGCAGTTTGATGTTAGATTGGCGGCAGAAATCGAGCAAGCTTTGCGTGCGCACAATCTGATGACAAATTGACAACAGGATCTGCATTTTGCAGTTATTTAATAATTCCTCTGCTTACCGCTATGCGATGTATTTTCTTGCAATCAAATTTCTGTTAAAATACATATAAAGTCTGCAAATTAATAAAAGATCAAAAGTATATTTCTATCAGTTTTAAACTGATTAGAATCAATAGAATAAATAGAAAATTATCCATTTACTTTCTATTCATTTGAAACATAAAGCAAGAGTTTATCTCATATAAATAATTTTATCTTAAATTTTAAAAATTAATTTATTTTTACTTTTTATTTTATTATTAAAATTTAATTAAAGTGAACATTTGTTATGTGAGATATAACTACGATATAACATATATATATATATATATATATATATATATATATATATATATATATATGTTATACATTAAATGTGATATTTATGAAAAGAAAATTATAATTAATAACCGATAACATCTTATTATGCACCTGTTATTATATGTATTTATTAAAAATATTCAATTTTATTATTTATGTTTGAAATTGCAAGGAACTGCAAGTCCTGCTCGATTTCTGCCGCTAATTTGCTGTCAGATTGTGTTTGACAGATCTGCTTGGTTTCTGCCGCCAATTTGCTGTCAGATTGTGTTTGACAGATCTGCTCGGTTTCTGCCGCCAATCTGCCATCAAACATATTGTGCAGATCTGTTCGATTTCTGTTGCCAATCTGCTGTCATGTTATGTCAGCAGAATCTGCTGACAAAACACAGCTCAATGCGGAGACGCAGTTGATATCAATCTGCCGCAATACTCTGATTGAATTTGCTGCCAATCTGTCGACATACTGCTAACATTTTGCTTACTGGGTATTATATATGTATACATTTATATATATATTTTTTAAATTATTTTATTCATATAGCAGTATTATATTACATAAATTCTTTGTTCATTGTGTGTGTGATAAATTTTGCTGTGGATTAATTTCATCATGAAATATACTGCTATCAAGAATCCTATAATTATACAATCGTGTAATTTATTATATATATATATTTTTATATACATATATATATATATATAAGCATTCAGCACAGAACATTGCAGTTACATTGCGGCAATGTTACAATCTTGCAAGTTGCAATGTAACATTGTAGAGACATTACAGAAACATACAATTGTAATATTTCATGAGAATGTTACAGCAACATTCCAGAACATTACAAAAGCAATATATATATATATATATACATATACATATATTCAATTTTTATTTATAGTCGCTAAATTTGTTTATTTATACCGTTATGACGATCTTAGATCCAACCATAGATATATAGGAAATATATTTTTATACATAATATATATATATAGGTAATATATATATATATATATATATATATATATTTATTATAAAATAATTTATTTATAAATATATAAAATATATTTATTTGTAAATTATATATAATATATATCTATATTTCTATGTCTATGGATCTAACGCATCATCATCGATGAATAAGACGGCAAGTTAATATATTAATTATTCTGCTGAACGCAAGTTATCGAAATCGGTCTAAAAAATATATGTGATATATATATATAAATGTGATGGATCTCTAAAAAATATGATATATGCAGCTCTAAAGAATTTTTTTAATAAAGATATAAAATTAATTCTAATCGATTTCTTATTGTTTGTATATTTATTTATACCTAAATAAATTTATATTTAAGAAAATTTACAAAAGCGGAATTTTTGCTAGCAAAATAAATAAACAAGTAACATTACTGGATGGTTGCAGTAACGTTGCATTCTTCAAAATATATTACATTGCAATGTTGCTGTAACGTTACATTGACTACATACTATATGAATAAAATAATTCAAAATATATTACATTGCAATATAACAAAAAGCGGACATCTAGCCGTTGCCGCAATCTTGTAGCAATGGTGCAGTAATATTTCACAACCAATTTACAATATTGTAAAGTTTCAATGAAACTATTCTGCAATATATCTGCAACCTTTCGGTGCTGTATATGTGTGTGTATTGTATATATATATATATATATATATATATATATATAAAATATAATTTATTTACACTTGTAATTCGAGTATATATATATATATATATATATATATATATATAGATATATGTAATTCGATATAATTATGTATACTGTTTTACCGATAAAGAAAAAAGAAATTTCTCTCTCTCCTTATCTCTTATATACAGGGTGTCCAATTTTAATCGACCCACCCCCAAAAACTTTTTTATTTTTGATTGTATAACAAAATATGTTTCAGATAAAAGTTTTACTTGATTTGAAGGGACAGAATATTTTTCTGAAGGGCGTTTTCTAAAGTCATTTGAAGGTCACTTTTATGTTTTTTTAAAATGGAAACTACTACTTCAATTTTTTATACAAATTGATGATTTTTGACAAATTGAAATTCCTCGCAATTTTTTGCATAAAAAGTTATATAAGGGTAAGATAGCCAAAAAATGAATAGTTTACGCGATATTTTTATATCTCTAAAAGATATATATAAAATAACTATATGAAATATATCTCGTAAAATATATATTAATTCGCATTTTTCGACGATCTTATCTCAATATTTCTATGCATAAATATATAATGAAAGGAATCAATTTACACTCATATCATGCCAACGAGTTGTGCTGTGCATAAAAATGCGACAATTAATGCAAAGCATTTAATGAAAAAATAAAAATAATTTATTAAATAAACTAATATAATAAATAGACGTGAAAAAAAAAAATAAAAAGACGTCAAAATAAAAATGTACTAATCTCTAAAAGAATTGCAATGACAACATTACACATGTGAAATTCAACATGGCAGCAGCTTTTGACACAAATTTACTCTGACCAATCAGCGAAATTTTACGATCACGTGATCATTGGCGCATCTCTGTTTACTATAGGGTCTCTAGGTGTATGTGTAATTCTTTTCTTTTTTTCCTTTTTGTCTTTTTTTTTTACGTGGGAAAATCCTCATGGATACCCTCCGATCTCAGAAGAAGTAATGCCGTACCGACGAAAACCCCGCGAATATCCTATTCGGACTCTGTTAACGCGAGATGGCCGGAACGATTTGCATCGCTTCGGGACACCCCGCATTCAGTGCAATATTCTTGAATATAATTGCGGTTCGAATTGATAAAAGTAGCAGAAACACATTTTAAATCATAATTTGTCGTTAAAAAACCGACTTTTTTCAAATTGAAATAACTCAGCGAAAAATTATCGTATCGAGTTCCAAAACGCATTTTAAAGAGAAAAGTTTGAATTTTTACGTGCTTTTCATCCCATTGAGCTACGTTAACTGATTCACGCCGTGCAATTTAGGAAAGTGGACCTTCTATTTATCAATTTTGCAGGTTCTCACTCTGTTATTTGCCATTGCAAAACTGATCATTCCACGTAATCGGCACTAAAATTTTCTCAAACTGCAGACTTCAAGCTTTATTTTCGTTTTTTAAACACCTCGATATCATAATTATTAGCTAAGATATAAATTCTTGAACTTTCACAATTTTTTACTATTTTTTAAGTGTACCGCTTTTTTTTGGCCCAGGTAGCCAAATCTGTCAAGAGCATGTATTAAAACTGTGTGCTATATATTTTTGCCAGCAAAAAAACTGCAGATTTTATACAAAACTTGTTATATCGGATAATGATAGCAGAACGTTGGCAGAAATGTTATAAAATCTGCTGACATAATTTGGCAGCAAGTCAGTAGCAGAAATCAAGCAGGATTTGTATAGAATTATCATAGCAGATTGGTAGTAGAAACCGAGCAGGATTTGCGCAACGCAGTTTGATGTCAGATTGACGGCAGAAATCGAGCAAGATTTGCGCGCGCACAATCTGATGGCAAATTGACAACAGGATTTGCATTTTGCAGTTATTTAATAGTTCCTTCACCTACCGCTATGTGATGTATTTTCTCGCAATCAAATTTCTATTAAAAATAGATATAAAGTCTGCAAGTCGTGGCTATTAATAAAAGATCAAAAGTAAATTTTTCTATCAGTTTAATTTTTGATATCTGACAAGTCTAACATGAGAATATTAAACTTATTAGAATCAATAGGATATACATAAAAAATTATCCATTTACTTTCTATTTAAAGCATAAAGCAGAATTTAATTATCATATAAATTATATCTTAAATTTTATAAATTATAAATTTAATTATTTTTACAATTTATTTTATTAATTTAATTAATAGATTAAATTGAACATTTAAATGCTATGTGAGATATAACTACATACAATATAATATGTTATACATTAAATATCATATTTATGAAAAAAAAATTATAAGTAGCAAATAACATGTCTTATGCATCTGTTATATTCATCGAAAAATATTGAATTTTATTATACTTATATGTTCAAATGGCAAGGAACTGCAGATCCTGCTCGATTTCTGCCGCCAATCTGCTATTAGATTGTGTTTGATAGATCTGCTCGGTTTCTGCCGCCAATCTGCCATCAAACTATATGTGCAGATCTGCTCGGTTTCTGCCGCCAATCTGCATCAGATTGTGCTCGGTTTCTGCCGCCAATCTGCATCAGATTGTGCTTACTAACTATGCTAGCAGAATATCATCAATTGCGGACACAGTGGATAGGAATCTGCTGTAAAGTCATGATTAGATCTGCTGTCATACTGCCGACATGCTGCTAACATTTTGCTATCTGGGTATATATATATGATCGGTTTCTGCCGCCAATCTGCTATGATAATTCTATACAAATCCTACTTGGTTTCTGCTACTGACCTGCTAACAAATTATGTCAGCAGGTTTTGTAACATTTCTGCCAGCATTCTGCTATCATTATTTCATATAATAGATTTTGTATACAATCTGCAGTTTGTTTGCTAGCAAAAATATATATAGCAGACGTTTGGCAAAATCTGTTCAAACAGATTTGGCTGTCTGGGATATGTATATATAAATGTATATATATATTTTTTTTATTTATTTATTTATTTATCTTAATATTGTATATGTAATATATATTTAATAATTATATAATATATATTTGATATAATTATGTAATATAATATATATATATTTAATACAAAAATTAAATTATGTAATAAAATAATTAAACAACATCTTTGCATAAAATGTTATAAAATATAAAAGCGATAAAATTATTATACATTTATAGAAAACAAGATTTTATCTGTTATGAATAAATCATATATATATATATATATATATATATATATATATAATATATATATATAGTTGTCGCGCGAATTGTTGGAGAAAAATGTGGAAAACCTTTACTCAACTTTTTTTTTAGATTTATTATTTTTATTAACTGAGTTCTAATAATCGTCATGTGAGTTTGTTAATTGCGAATTGTAAATTACATGATCTATTGAGATCGAGTGAGGAAGACTTTGAAAGAAAATTCTTGTCATTTGTCGTTTCATATAATTTCAACGATTATATTCTTGTAAAGGTTTCTGGATAGGGGATTGAGACATGCATATATTTACTTTTGAAACAGAGGGTTCACGCAAGCAGAGAGTTCCTATAACGGGTGATCCGATAACAGTAATCCGATACTTATAACCGATACGGATCGCATCGCGTGGGATACAAAACACGTGTTCCAAGGGCGCGCGCAGGGCCAAATATATATAATATATATGAACTAGTCAGAAAATATTTTAGGATATTATATTTATTCCCGCACGCATATATACAAATTCATATTGTTCTTCGTATAAAAACTTAAACAAAAAAGTACTTTAAAGCTTGTCCTACAAATGACACGTTATCATCATGATTCTATTCAATTCTATCCAATCAATTCATTTCTATTCAATCATAGAAATTAGTAAAAAGTAAAATAATCATTATTTAAAAAAAATAAAATTAATTAATAAAAAATATAATTATTTTACTTGATCGAGGAGATGTGTATTTTTTAATAATTAATTTTTTTTATTAATTAATTTTTTAAAAATAATTATTAATAGTTAGCAAATTTAATAATTATTATTATAATAATTTATTATTATTTTATTTTACATTTCTATATGATCTTTTCGATCAAGTAAAATTATTACTTAATCGAAAAGTATGTTTGGTTTTTTTTATTGCGACTTAAACAAATATTCGTACATCTTATTATGCGATGAGAAATCCCCTAGGATCCGTTCATCTGTCAAGGTGTACGGAAGCTCGGTCAGTGTCTCAACAACCCTCGTGCCGTGCAGTTTGCGAGGGAGGAGACCGGTTGTGTTTCTGGCATCCCCTCTGGATACACACACACACACACACACACAATGCATGTATATATGACGTATACGTATCATGTGTGTGCGCGCGTGTGTATGTGCGTGTTTTATGTGTGTGCGGATGTGTGTGGGTGCTGTGAATCCCTCTCTCTTCCCTTCTCCGTCTCTCTCTCCTCTCTTTCTCTCTCTCGACTTGATGCCAGTACGAGCGCGCGCTTTCGAACGACGCGTCGTGTTTGCTCTGAGGGACGATCAGTCTGTTCTCCACGTTCTCCACGCAAGGACAGGACAGTCGTTCTGTTCCGTTCTGGAATCGCGATTCGTGAATTTCAACGGTGTACCAATCGAGGTTCGATAACATGCATTTGTCCTCGTACGAACGAGAATTCGACGTTTGTCCTCACGTGTCGTCGTCGTCTCTCGAAATGATGAAAGTGCGGAAGATGCTGATGTGACTCCCTTAAGTCGAGAGAAATTATATATATTTGCAAACAATCCAAGGATTCTCTTTATTCGTTGACGCAAAAGTGCGCGAGTAGCGAATAACGTTTGGTTTTGTTATGACTCAATTAATAGCACATTTTTCAAGACCATCCTTGTCATCGTCGTCGTCGTCGTCCTCGTCGTCGTCGTCGTCGTCGTTGCCATCGTGTCTAATATTCTTCTATTCGATAATCTCGAGATGAGGCCTTCTTCGGTACTCGCGATTGTTTGCCTGTTAGCGAAAATCGTGGATTGCCAGGCCGCTAAGGATAAGGATGACGATGAGCATCGGCACAGCAATAAACGACGGCAGAAATTCTCCGTCGAGGAATTACTCACGAGCAAATTTTCGCACGTTATTACTGGGGACTTGGACATCGATATCTGTAAAGCTGGTAAGTACAAGTTCGGAGAAAGAACAATAAAAATCGAATTATTGCGCGCGAATCGAATTATCTATCGTAGAAACGAGGTTTTTCGACTGGAAAATAACCGGAGGATGTACAAAATTAATGGCACACACAAAATTAATTCAGTATCAGGCTGTTTCTCCTTGATGAAGTGAGCTGAAATGTTCACGAAACATCGGAATCAAACAACAAGTCTACGCAATTCAAACCTGAAAACCAATTCTAATATTCGTGTATACCGCGAAAGCCTCAAATGTCAAAATTGATTCAAATTCAGTTCAAATATTGATCAAAATTTAGTTTATTTGAATGTTCCTTCGGCATATCGATACTAAATCTTGAACACCTGGTGGTCCTAATCCCAGTGAATTGATATTTCTGGACAGGTACTTTTCCAGAATCATACCCTAACAGCACAAATGTTTAATATCCTCTGAATGTCTTTCGAACATTTGTGTTGTTAGGGATACCTTCACTTTGTTTTGGATCGCCGAAATGCTATTGCAGTCGATTTCTTTCGTCGGAATCTTCAATTTTGGAAACAAATGATAGTCAGGCAGGTTGCCAAATGCGATTATGGCAGATGGTCGAGTCACTATGAGTGTTCCAAGCAAACGATTTCTTGGTCGTAAGATCGGTCTGGAATCCCAATTAAGAACGGGTTTTCCTTATTGTTCAAATTCTCGGGTAAACTGTTACGATACGTCGAATTCTTTCCTTAATACTTCGTACAGATACATTCGCATCAATTTTCAATAATTCGCACACTTTTTCAACGAGATATCCCATATCGAAGCTGGTTGTCCTTCACGCATTTTCACGATCGTCCTTAAATCTTTCGAACTACTTGAAAACTTGTGTACACCCGTTAATCATTCCAATCAACTTTCTTCAACCTTAACATTTCACACGTTTGCATCCGTATTTTCCCCAAGTTTTACACAGAACTTTGACATTTTCACACTTTGCTTTATTGTGTTTTCGCGGCAATATCAAATTTTCGATCGATATATTTCATGACGCGTCTAACGGTAATGAAGTAATGAAGTTACAGTTTTGATAGACTCGATTTTTGAAGCTTCAAAATGGTGTCATTCGTGTTTGATAGCTAGCACTCACACAAAGAATTTAAAAAAATCGCTCCAGTTACTTTATATAACTTCTTTATATACATCTCGGAATTATTAATCTTATACTCTATCTAGAGTATATCTAGGTTATACTGGAGAAAAGTCGAGACAAAAATATATATTTTTCAAAATTATATTTTTATGTCGCTCTCTTTTCTCGTTTACATACGTTTCTTAGAGTAATACACCATTTAATTCAATATTTCTCAAATTTTTTTTATTAATATTAAGAAAAGTACAATATTATTTTTCTTAGAATTTTATTTTATTTTTTTTGTTTTATATTAAAAGTGACAATTAACCATTGAGAATATAATATAATTTTCATATTGTGATGATTGAACGAAACAATGAAATTACTATATTTATGAAAATAACAGTTGAAAAATATTACAACAAAGTAAAGTAAAAAAAATTCGAAGTGATAATATATTATCGCTACACAAAGTAGTTGCCGAGATTTTTATCGGCTATTCTGCTAATTGCAGAAGAAATAATAAGTTTTGTATCCTCTGTCTGCAAATTTAATGGACACAGTGATTTTAGATTGTTAGCGGAAGTCTTTGAATTATTCGTTTCTTTGTGAAGAATTTCAGCAACTTGGACGAAGATCAAAAGCCGGCGATGTTTTGTATAATCGACAGATTGACGGGGTATTATTTCCGATACAAACGCGGTTTTATTTTTACGGAATTATATTTTTAAATTCGCGTGTTACATTTGTTCTTATGACATTCTTAAGAATATTCTTCCACAATTAAACTTTGTTAACTAATTGTAAGATATCATTATGCAGAAATATTTGTATAGGTATATATTGTATTATTATAAAATGAATAGAAAATTGTAAATAATAAAAGAATATATATATTTTTATTATTTATTATTTATTTTTTCTTAGAACAAAAAACAAATAGAAAATTTAATTTGTAAAAAACTGTTAACAAAATTTAATTATGTAGTTCTATTATCTAAATATAATTCTATTATTTAAATAAATTTAATTTATCTAAAAAAGTTTAATTCAATAATAAACAATACTTAATAAGAGCAAAAATGCATTTTTTTTTCAAAATTTTCAGTTTTTCTTGATTATATGTGCGTACACACACATGCATTATTTGTTATAGAATTAAACTTTTTTTTAGATAAATAGAACTATATTATTATTCATTTTTAGTGTATGTTGCTTTATATTAAATTTTTATCTTCACGAAACGTGATTTAAAATTTTCTCCCTCCTTTCCTCCCCCCCTTCCTCCTCCCTCACCACTCTCTCTCCTTCTCTTCTCCCTCTCCTTCTTTTTCTGTCATTTATTTTTCTTCTCTCTTTTCTTTCTCTCTCTCATTCCTTTTTGTCATTTATCTTTTTTACTTCTGTCCTCCATTTGTTGTACCTGCTGTACTTGCTTTCGTCCTAACATTGTTTCTCTTAAATTGAACAGTTTTGATAAAGTGCATAGCAATACATGTATTCGTAAAAAAAAGTATGTATTTTACTTTGTATTTTACTAGTACATATTTTCAACTTTAAATGGAGCGCGAAAAAAACATTCATAATCTCAGAAAAAAATTGATAATAAATAATAATGCAATCACTATATTACGTCGAATAAATTTTTCAGTCATTATGTATTTTCGATTATTTTACTAAAATCAAATTTTTCATAATTACGTCAAGTATGAGGAACATAAAAATTATAATAAATTGCTAATTTGTATGATATTTTATGTAACACGTAAAATCTGTTATCATTTATAGTTGCACTGCTTGACATTTTATTTAATATTGTAATTGATATTAGATATCGAAACATGTTTTATAACCCAAGTTTCATCAATACCGCGAAGTGTAAGATTACATCTTACATCTGTTTCTATATAATGATATTATCCGATATTATGCGCATACGAAGATTTTGTGGGAAATTTTGAAATTTAATTATATTTTAATTATATATATATATATTTAATTAATTACATTATATATATATATATATATATATATATATATATATACATCCATTTATATAAATATGTAATATATAAAATATATAAACTAGTTTTCATGTTTCTCTCATATAATATAAATACTAATTGTATAAATTCGTCAAATTCATTAATGCAATATAGTATATAATTCATTACATTCATATATAAAACATTTGTGTTAATTTGTCTCATTTTATTGATTAAGTATCTTGTCGTTTAGATATAGTGTCAAGATAAGCTTGTAATATATAAAATTCCATATTAAATGTGTTTCGATATCTAATATCAATATAAAATTATATATTACAAGCTTATCTTGACACTACATCTAAACGACAAGATACTTAATCAATAAAATAATGAGACAAATTAACACAAATGTTTTATATATGAATGTAATGAATTATATACTATATTGCATTAATGAATTTGACGAATTTATACAATTAGCATTTATATTATACTAGGGTAAAAGCCTGTCTACGCCAGATTTCAAGAATTTTCCCATTACCTAGGGGTAGACCCCTATCACCATGCGAAATTTGGTGTTTCTAGCACGTCGGGAAGTACGCGATCAATTCAACGACAGACAGAATAGGGATTTTATATATATAGATAGATGAGAGAAACTAGTGAAATATAAAATGAAAAGTAATAAATAGAATTTATAGTAGATTTATTTATTGAGAACTTGGATCAAAATGAGTTAAATGGTGCTCAGGAATTAATATTACATATATGTATATATGGAATAATTAATGTCGAAAATAAAAAGGACAGAGACGCGTATGTCTAAAAGATTTAGTTCACACACGTGTTTTCTTTTACATTATTCAGATACATATATAATTGAAAATATTTATTGAAATGCATAATTATATATAAATTTTCAAGATAGAGAATGTATTATTCACAATTCACACAATAGCCGCGCTCATTAATCACTGCAAGTCAATCATAGTCAATCCTCGATTAAGCCGACATGTATCATGCCATTCGCCTTGCTTTCCTTCTGTTTGCTCGATTATCACACATAGAAGATAACCTTTCAACTCTTGGCTCGCCTCTTGCACGCAGTCGATGCAAGCTTTTTCTTTAATTTCAGATGGGAAAACGAGAATTCGAGAATGTCTTACCATTTATTTAGAACAATATTTACTGAACATCCTAGTTTTATATACAGGATATTTCAGGAGGAATAGTCAGTACCCTAGAACATGATTGTACACATTATTTTAAGCAAAAAAGTTTATATAAACATGTGTCCTATTCTGAACGGTTATAAAGATACAACGTTCAGTTTTAAGAACGAACATACATTTATTAACTTAATAGAATTAAATTTTATGAAACAATTACAATTAAATTTTAAACAATAAATTTGAATAATTAATATTAATTAATAAACAATAATTTCAATTAATAAATAATAATTTTGACTTTGGAGTGAATATGAGGCATTTTAATCGACACAAGAAACAAAAAATTTCAAACTCACGCAGGACTTATTTATATAAAAAAATTCGAGTGGTTCCATTTAAAAAAATTCGGGTGACTTTTAAATGAAAAGCGCCACTCAAGGATAATTCTAATAAATTACGATATTATATCCTTTTCAAAATCCTATAATTTTTAGCTGATACATTTTTTCCTCATGATTTTCAAATATTTGCCTTTTAAAATTTAAAAAAAAAAAATATATATATATATACAGGATGATTTATTTTAATATTAACAGGCAAATATTTGAAAATCAAAGTAAAAAAAATGTCAGGCAAACGTTATAGGCTTTCGAAAGAGACATAATATTGTGACCTAGAATTGCCTTTGGGATCTTTCAAGGTCATTTAAAGGTCAACCTAGGTTTTTTTAAATGAAACCACTCAAATTTTTTAATATAAATCGATTATATAAGTCACAATTCCACTATATGTATATTTATTACGCTCGATTGTAGAAAGAACAATGACATGATATATGAATATGATACGCACGTAACTGTGACTAATTATGACTATCGAGTTTTGTTATACTTGAAACACAGAAATGACATTTCTCTCACAAGCACATAATATTATTATGTATGTATTTGTGACAGGTATTTTACTTATATATTTTGAAATTATCGATAGTATTTCTTTCTCTCCATAGCCACAATTTTTCCGCTGCTCGTGATTCTATTGCTTCTAAATGTCTGGAGATCTCAATAATTTATTTATTTATTTATTTTTTTTTTCTAATTCTCTGATTCTCTATTTTTTATCTTTTACGCTCTCTCTTTTTAGAAATTTTTGTGACAAAAGAAGTAATTATTATATTTTTGTATTATTATTTTGAATGAACATAGACATGAACTACGACATTCAATCGAATCAAACTCAGGAAGTAGAAAGTGAGAACGCAAAAGTCAAACGTGATGAGGATTTATCCCTCGGGATTAGGTCGAATGCTCACCTAGGATGAAAGACGAACCTTCAGTAGAAAGAGTAGTAAGAAAAAAGGTCGAAATGCTGATCAACTGAAAATATTTGTCTTTCACACTTCTTGCAATTGAAATAATTTTCACAAGCTTTTATCGTAATGAAATTATCACAATCACTGTGTGTAGATAAAAAAATGGCATTATTGCGGAATGTCGTAAATATACAATCATTATTAATGTGTATATGTTTTGACTATCGCTCGATAAGTAATAATCACCTCCCGAGCAGAATCATTTCTTAATAAAAATTGTCTATTCTTATGATTAGCACATGAAAAAAAACTGCGCTTATTTGATATATATAATAACACTTTTGTCCAATAGTTACTTTCTAGAGTAATAATTGTATATCCATAGAGAAGATGTAAACAATGTCATGAATGTTTATTATTTGATTAATTTTTAAAAATTAATTTAAAAATTAAAAATATTTTCTTTCTCTTTAGCTCTCTCTCTGTTAAATAAACATTACATATAATCTTATATCGTACATAAAATCTTCTTTTACGTTTATGTTGGCATTATTTGTATAACTTACTTAGTATGGTATCTTTAATTTTTTTTAATAACACAATTAAATTTTAGTATGTAGTTTGAATAAGTGTTTAGATAACTTTGAAAAGAAAAGCTCTATATTAATAAAGAATTGATATTTCAGGCGATCAATTTTGCTCTATATTATAAAGAATGTTTACGCCGGCTGAGAGAAGACGTTATATTTACTAAATAGTTATTATTTATATGGCAAGAGAAAAATATTGGATCGAAGAGTCTGAATAGCTCAGTGGTAAGAGTAGTTGCCTGGCAAGCGAAAGACTCGGGTTCGATTCCCGATTCAGCGATTTTGGACCGATATTTTTCTCGCCTACATCTCAATAGGAGGGTCAGAGGGGAACACAGGAATTAAGTAATCTCGAATTGAGATACAATTTCTAATAAGTCTTGGCAGAGTGTACCAAGCAAAAATTCGTGCCCCGTCCACAATTATTTGTTGTAGCCAAAAATTAATTTTCGCTATAATTGACGCACCGATATCCGTGTTCGGCTCTACAGCCAGTTTATATTCACATATATAAAGAATTGATATTTTAGGTGATCAATTTATGCTTAAAACAGTAAGAGAAAAAAAATATATATGTATATGTATATATAAAATTCAACTTATATATATTAAATATATACTTATATATTAAATATAAAAATTGAAATTGAAAACTGTAAATACTGTAAAATAAAAAATGATAATCATGTGTATCAAAAAACCACCTGCTTTATTTCGAAGATTCGAAATTCGGTGTGTCAGCCTATCCCACTCCACCCCCAAATTTTTCATATTTATTTTTTACACCTTTGATACCCTGTATTTTGGAAACAAAGCAGTTTGGTATATGTTTATAGAACTTTTTCTTCCTAATAAGCCAAGGAATATCCACTTCAATTTTTTATACTTACTTAGGAAACATTCTATATATAATCTGAATACATTATATAAATTATATTATAAAAGTAAGCACACTTCTCTTTCATATATGTCAGGTGTTTGACTCACAGATTATACATATGTATATATTGTGTATGTTGGAAATGTTTGTATCGAAAGAAATTTTCATTAAAAAATTGTAGGCAGAAAAAGCCACAATAGAAAAATAGAAAAACCACAACTGTGCTGAGAAAAAAACGTAAAAAAGAGATGATAACAGAGCTCTTGAACACTACTAATTGCAAGAGTCTGGCAGATGAACGATGTGAATTGAGGAGAAAAAAAAGGAGATTCTGTCTGGGTTGTAATGTTGATAGAGAAGAACAGAAAGTCTTTCTTCCCTCCCCTCTCCCTTCCTTCCACTCATCTCGTTGACTTCAAATTATTTAAAAAATGTCCAGAAATGAAAAAAAAACAAATTATTATTTTAAAGCTTAATTTTAATATATAAAAAAATTTTTATATATTATTATAAAATTATTAAAATAAAAATTTTTTGAAATTTTTTCTTTTCATATCTAAGTCAATAATAATAATAATAAGCCGGATTATCAGAATTTTTTAATTTATGAGAATATTTATTTTCTTATGCAATAGCTCTTTCTCTCTCCTTTCCTCCTTCCCTCTTTCCCTCCCTTCCTCCCACCCACCCAACCCTCTGTCTCTCTCTCTCTCTCTCTCTCTTTCTCTCTCTCTCTCTCTCTCTCTCTCTCTCTCTCTCTCTCTCTCTCTCTCTCTCTCTCTCTCTCTCTCTCTCTCTCTTTCTCACTAATCCTTGACATTTCTTTATTGTAATATTATTTAAGAACAAAAATTTTTCATATATTTTTTATATATAACAAGCTTTTCAATAATCATGATATTCAGATGTGATTATAGCAATAATAACGTTTTACACAAGGACCCTCTCCTTTGCTCCCGTGCATCCTATCGCGTCATAGACATAAACCGAATTGTTGTGATTATAGCATTGTCACACTCGATCAATGGAAGAAGGCCGATTATTTCGATTATCATGTATTGAATGTAAAACAAAAAAGAAAAGAAAAAAAATAGAAAAAAATGCAGATATAAAATTGACATCAGTAGTGTACGCAAGCGTTTAATCCGACGCGCGAGATAGAGACTCACCGCGATGTGCGAGAGGCTTCTCCATTCGAATCAATACAGCACACATATACTCGTATATACACATATATACTCGCGTAATCTGTGGACATATGTATGTAATGCACACGCATACATGCGTATGTAATATCGCATTATGTTGAGAATCGTGAAATGTTGAGAGAGAGAGAGAGAGAGAGAGAGAGAGAGAGAGAGAAAAAAAATATCGGAGAAAGAGAGATACTTTCCCATTTTTTTTATTTGCACACATCACTCTTACTCGTCTTCTCTCTTCGCGTATTATTTTTTTCGCGTGTATTTTATAAATAAAAAAGTCCGCTCCTTTCCTCTAATATGTATAACTAATACTTGGACCGCGAGAAAAATTTCTGTATTCTTTATAATTAATAGGTGTTCTTAAAACGTAAGATTTGCAATTCGATCACATTTTGTACACATGTAATATTGACAATTTATATATATAATATTAACGATTTAAAGACTAATTCTTTTTAACTTATTGTTAAATGTTAATTTAAAATAATTATTATATTTTTTATAAGTTAAATGTTTTTAACATGTTTTGTTTATATATATATATTTTATATAATAGATTTCTAAGATTAAAAATGCTTAAAACATAACTAATAACGTCGAAAAAGATAGAGTGGAAGAAAATTAAAACGTTAAGATACTTGTTTGAGACAAATTTTTTAATTACGATAGAATTGCTTGACCATCTCATAAGATTTTCAATGCAAAACCTAAATTTATTCAGCTAATCAAAAATAGCTCTCGCCTACTTTATTCAATAAAGTGTTAGGTTTATTTCCCCTCCTCTCTCTCCTCTTTCTCATTCTCTCTCGTTCTCTCTTCTTCATATGTTCTTGCAAATGATTAATGAAAAAGAAGGTTTCTTAGATCGATTCGGAGATTGAACAGTTCCGACATTCCCGATTGGCTTTCTGCCATGATTTTGTGATACGATGATAGCATCTTGGATGTTATCTCTCTCTTTCTCTCTCTTCATTTTCTTCAATTTAAAAGTCTTATTTTATTAAGAGAAATTTTCTGGCAAAACCTTTTTTTTAATGAAACAAAAAACGATACAATTATTCACATTATTGCGAGTTTATTTTCTGTTTTATTTTTTATAATTATTTTGCTTTATAAAAAGAAAAAATTTAAATAAAAAAATAAAATAATATATAATGTAATATAAAAGAAATATAATAAAAATAATATTATAAATATATAGTACCCTCCATAAGTTTGGAAACATTTAATAAAAGTATACAATATAAAGGAAATACATAATAAAATCGATTCATTTTGCTTTGTAAGTGTTTATTTAACAAATGTTGCAAATGTCCTAGATGGAAACATATATCATCTTTTATGGAAACATCGTCATTTAAACGTCTTACGATATATTTATACCAAAAATCCGCGCAGATCGCTGCCGTGCGACTATTATTTATTTGTAAAACGTAGAGTGTTTCCAAACTTATGGAGGGTATTGTAAATAATAAAATGATAAATACACGCACACGTGCGTGTATATGGTTAAATACGTTAAAAATATTGGATGATAAAATAAATCTGACGAGCGGAGAGGAGGAAGAGCTCTCACATAAAAAAAAATATTTATCACTTATTATTGTACGGAGGATCAATGCCAATTGTTTTATGCGAACGTTCAGACGATGTTCCCGCCTGAATGGGACGAAATCACCGGTTCGAAGCGGACAGGGGTTTGGCATTACGTGGTTTGTAACTGCACCCCCGAATGCATATACATGCATTCGGAAGCAGGGCCGCATCTGCGATTCCAAAAAATAATATATATGTATGCATATCCAATAATCTTATATATTGTGATCCCAATGTTTTCTTGCGATGTTTTCTATTAAAAATGACTACCAAGATTACATGCTAAAATTAGATCTAGCTAATTATTACAAAGATAATTATAGAATTTTGGAAAGTGTGAAAAAAAACTTTAGTTTCAGAAATGTGCGATTTCTAGAGATAGATATATAAAGTATATAAAGTTAATTGCGCAGAAAAATCTGAAATATATATAGGGTGTTTGATAGTAATTGTAGCATCTTTCGTGTGCAGATAGAGCGAATTAAACCGAATAGAAAAGTCCTCTACCGTTTCGCGATCTTCGCAATAATTAATGAGATAGTAATTGAAAAAGCTCGGCCAATCCACGTAAAGTATAAAAGCGCGTGGCGAAAAGGGGCGTCCCAATATTGCTAGGCGTGCGCTTAGCAACCGCATAATATTAGGGTCTCTTTCTCGCCGCGCGCTTATACTTCGCGCGGATTGGCCGATCTTTTTCAATTAATATCTCATTAATTATTGCGCAGATAGCAAAATGGTAAAGGACTTTTTTACTCAGTTTGATCGGCTCTACCTGTACACGAGAGATAAGGCGATTTTACTGAACTCTGTATAATATACATATACATATATACATATATATGTATATCCTCATATATAATATTTTTAGCAATAATTTTAGCAATATATATATATATATATATATATATATATATGCAGGGTGTCCCAAAATTAAACCGACAAACTTCAAGTGGTTATAAAGGACATAAAAACAAACCAGTTTTGTTAATAATTTTGGCACTAGAGAATCAGAGACTAAAATATTGTTTGATATATGTAGAACATTATTTGACTAACAATAAGACATTGTTTGACATTGTTTGACATTGTTTAATATTGTTTAAATAAGACATTGTTGACATAAGCTCAGTATCACAGCATTGAGTATTCATTCAGCGTTACACTCATTGTCAGTATTCATTATTATTTAGCCGAATTCATGTTCAAAATGGACAAGTTTTCTTATGAAGAAACTGGCCGATATGCATCTGATTTATGCGGAAGCTAGATATAATGGAAAAGAAGAAAATATACTTCACACTTCTAAAGCCACTCTAGCGTCAAAATGGCTCATTTGCGAATATAGATTTATTGACAAAATTGGCTTGTTTTAATATCCTTTTTAACTATCTGAAATTGTCGGTCCAATTTTGGGACACCCTATGTATTGCATTGAATGCGTATAAATGCATATACGGCTCGATGAAGTATAACTGCAGCTCTGATGCAATTCGTTGCTACGAGACTGTATTTACGAATATATCCTCGCGAATGCGGCGATTTCAACCTCGTTAATACCTACCGAGGTGTGATGGTGTGTGTATGTGTGCGCGAGAGCGCCTAATTAATTAACCGAAACGAGCACTAACGCACGCATGCATGCATATAAGCTCGTGACATCGGAGAGATCGGAAGAATTCTAATTTATTACGCGCATTCACAGTTTGCTAATGGAATTGTACACACAATACAACAATATATGTATTGCGTACAATTAATTTCAGGCGGTTTTCTCGGTGACATTGCACTACCAAATATCAAATATGACACAGAATGGCGCGAGCAAAAGTTAAATAAAAGCTATCTGGAAGAATTAAAGAAGTATAGGGAAGAAATATTGAAGGAAGGTCTTCAAGTGGAAGAAGAAGGACTTACAGGTATTTATATTTCTAAAATATTATTTGACGCGCGCATGAGAATATTTAATTTTATTTTATTTCAGAGATTCTCCAGTTTAAGAGTAAACACAATATCGATGAACAATTGCTCAATGAGCATAAAGAGGTTATGGTTCAAAGGACGCCGGATTCGATTATGATAAATCGTAATCAATATAACATGGATGGCGAGTCTGATGGTGGTTTCAGCTTTAATGCTAAAAGTGACGACACTAATCCTGCAGTGAAAGATGAGGGTTTTGCGTTTAGGTAGTACATTATGATTGTGTACTTATTTACCTATTTTATAGGGATGGGATCAAATTCAATATGTATTTAAAAAGTGTACAAATAGAAATTTGCACATTGCTTCCTCAACATTTTGTTTCGCATAATTATTAATATATAATAGTTTGGCTTTCTCATAGAGGAAGTTTTATGAACAAAATAAAATCTTGACAAAACAATGTGCAAATTTCTAATTTGCACACTTGTTTTTTTATTTTTTATTTATCTTAAATTTTTTTGTTTTTTATTAATACCAACTAACCTTTAATGATAATCTATTCATGTAAAAAAATTTAACCCGATATCTCAAAATGTACGGAAGTTAGAGCAATCATCCCCTTTTTTTAAAAAATTCAAAATTTTATAAAAAAAGAACCCCTTAACCCTTAACCAATCCAAGCCAAATTCAATACCAACCAACCTTTAATGATAATCTATTCATATAAAAAAATTTAACCCGATATCTCAAAATTTATGGAAGTTAGAGCAATCGCCCTTCCGTAGATGGATACACACATACATACGGACATTTTGTAAAAATGTGATTTTTCGACATTTTAAAACATTCTAAACACATTGACATCAAAAACTAAAAAAAAATTTTTTTCAAGAAAACAAAGCTTCTACGAGGAAGCAAAAATCCGAATGAAATCCATAATTAAGTTTCATTCTCTAGGATTCGAATAATACTCATAAGAAATAATATTTCATGTATTGTATTTTTGCGAAGTACTCGAATCTAGAACAATTATATTCGAGTTTTAAATTGAGTACTAGTGTCACTGATTTGTCCAAAGTATTGGGTGTCAAAAGTAACAATGTGTAATATTTTCCGAAAAAATATCTCATAGTATTTATATACACATACATCTACTTACTTTTCAGTCTAGATATAATCATATACACGTATATATATATATATATATATATATATATATAGTTTAAATACACGCTTAATAAGGGTAAGAGAAATTGTACTGATCATTAATTATATTTTTATGCTTAGCAGACTGGAATCCTCGACCCAAGTTTCGAAAAAAAGGTATTCCGAACGACAAGCTCGTCGACAGATTTCGAGGATATCAGGATCAGTGAAAGCTAGACACCCGACTCATGATATGCTTCTCGAATTTTCAACCTCTACAGCTTTTACTACTGAAGCTAGTAAATATGTAGGTCACGTACATACGGACAACATCAAGGAAACATTTACCGCGCAACCTAAAATGAATACGCAAAAACCATCGAATCGACGACGGCGACGTCATCATCGCAAAAGGTAAGAAAGCTAAAAAAATATGTTTAATTAGACATAGATTTTTGTTTAATGCATTTTTGCAACAAAATTTTAATATAAAAATTTCAATATACATTATGTGAGTTGGTTATTGTTTGAAAAAAAACTCACCTCCGTATTCATAGCTAATTGATTCAATTATATACAGGGTTTTCTATTTTAGAAAATAAGTTTAAATAATTTAGAGGTGTCGCGCTTTTTTAGAAAAAATGTTTCGAACAAAAGTTGTTTAGTTTTGAGGGGAAGGGGGGGGGGAGGAGAATTGATCATCTTGAATTTTAACTGAGATCATTTTTTAAGATCATTTAAAGATCAATCTAGTTTTTTAAAATAAAGCCACTATCATTTTTTTTTATATAAATCGATTATATTCCTTGTAATAAAAAAAAAGTTATCAGAGTAGAATGACCAAAAAGTGAATAGTTTGTGAGATATTTTATACTTTAATTTGACATTATTATACATAAACTATGAAATATCTTGTAAAATATTCATTTTTCAATGATCTTACCTCAATTCTTTTATGCACAAAATAATGAGAGGAATTTAATCAATTGGTGTAAAGAAAAATACATAATTGTTTGTAAGAAAAAGTATGTAGCTCCTATAGTTGCAAATATATACTTTTTCTTAAAAACAATTATATGTTTTCTTTGCACCAACTGATTCCTCTCTATTTTATGCATAAAAGTATTGAAGTAAAATCGACGAAAAATGCTTCAATTAAAAAAAATTTTTTCACAACTACGCTAGCGCATACAAATTAATTGTTACTAGCTAGTTTACCCAACATTTTTTATTCGGTTTTTAATGAGAATATTTCTCCATATTTTAATATTTTCATATCAATATTCATATATATTAATATTCAATATATGTACATACATGATGTATGTATAATTCGCGTGTAAATTATTTTAAGCTCATCGATTAAACTCGATATAGTGACTTGTTAGTGTCGTGATTAGATTGCGAAAAAAACTCGCGATTCGTGATTAGACACAAAGATTCTATTTTTCCATTCGACCACCGACACAACTTCCAAAGTATCGCTAACGGTATATATCCACCAGTATATAGAGCCACCATCTCGCGGTGCCAATAACAATGGCCATCATCGTAAAGCTGGAAAATGGGGTCCGATACTATATACCGTCCGGGCATTTTCAGCTCTCGAACTGCCAATAACTTGTCGGCATTGGCAGCAATGCCTGACTAGGTACACGGCTCGCCCATTATCGTACAATGTCACACCTGTGTGAAAGTACGATTCCTTAATTAAACGTTAAAGATATCCTTTTTTTTATCGCGCTCACACATATACACAAGCATGCATGCACGCACGTGCTCATATGTATGTACAATAAATCTAATTTTTTTACTATAATTTTATATAATTTGTTAATAATTATTAAATTTTTAATTAATTAATTTTTCATATAATTTTTTAATAATTTTTAATAACTTTTTAATAACACTAATAGTTTACAAAAAAACATATTTTTTTAAAATTATTTTAAACCAAACAAGGTGTTTCTTATGGATTTTTGGATGCTGAAAACGCCGCAAGCCAATTTTCACCAGCATGTCAGGTTTCCGAAATAATTAAAGTTTAATATGTATTATAAAAAATGACTTTTTCGCGATATTTGAAATGTTTTTTGTGAAGAAGGTTAACGTTATCTGGAAATTCTGATCAGATGTCATGAATGTATTGTTCATCCCCTATAAAATGCATTCTTTTTATTTCGATATCTTACATTTTAGACATGTTAGGAAGGATTTAAATATAGAATTTTGCTGATATAGCAAATATTCCGCCTATGATGATGAAGTCATATAATTATACTCATAATTTGTTTAGAGCTATCGATACACATACACAGTGTAACTTATCGTGATAGATTCCACTAAATGTACATATATGTATTTATACATAGGATGTCTCATTTTAATTGTCCACCTTAAATTTTTCGAAACAAATGCATTTCCGAAAAAATGTTCCGGACAAAAGTTGTATGATCTAAAGGGAGACAAATAATGGTAAAATAAATTTTGGAAATTTTTTCCAAAAATCTTTTTTCCTTAGGAGATTCTCCATATGAGAAGTAGTTTTCAGCTTTAATCTTTCATAACATGGCTAAAAAGTAAGATACTGAAATAAAAAACAATGCATTTTATATTACGCAAAAAAATGTCTAGATGTCGCAACAAAAATTATCACTATTTTTTGTATCTGATAGAATATCGTTTGTCACAGATAGAATTATCGTTTGTCACAGATAGAATTTTTTAGTTCTGTCTCTGTCATTTAGATTGATTACGTGCAAAATATATACGATATTGCAATATGTGCTAATCATTTGTCTACCTCAGTTAATTTTTTGCACCTAAAAAATTTTTGCTACAATTGCAAAACCATTTTTTTGAGTATAACAAATGAACAATACATTCACGATATTTAATCAGACTTTCCAGATAACGCTAACTTTTTTTTTACAAAAAAGATCTTAAATATCGCAAAGAGAGCCATTTTTTACACATTAAAGCTCAATTATTTTGGAAATCTGATGTGTTAGTAAAATTTTGTTTGCGGCATCGTTTTCAACACCCAAAAGTCTATAAGAAACATTTTGTCTAGTTTAAAATAATTTTTGGCTGTAAACTAGTGTAATTGTTTATTCTAATTTAAGGTTTTTAAACCACGAATTGAAAAACGATTAAATAGTAAATTATAAATTTAAATTAATATTATTATTTTATTATCCAAAATATATAAAGTTTGAAGAAAAAAATACATATGCGCTGCTTTCATTTATCCCTTTTTAGAACTTTTACGAACACGGACTCGCGGGTCCAGCAGTCTTTCTAGAATTCTCCAGAGCCTCGACGTGAATTGCTATGCGATCATGTTTCACGGTATCGGATATAAGACGTAAATACGCGCTTTCGTAAGTCTGTTTCAAGTTTAATCTACGTCCGGTACGTTCCCAATCCCCGATATATGTATGTACCACGACCCTTTCGAGTTTTCACCCCATTGGGGATTAGTATACTATGTGATATATAACGTGTATAAAGCGTACTACAAACGGAGCTTTGCTCCAAAACCCAAAATGGTATATAATATTCAATAAATAACGAGACAGAATGTGTTTTTTAGACTTTTATATTTGCTCTTATGTGCTATTAAAAAAAAAAAGAATAAAGAAAAAGCGCTTAATAATTTGAAAATCTATCGAGGCATTATAAATCGCGTATTAATTATTATGTAAATTATTACAAATTTAAATAACATCGCATTAACACTTTGGCAACAGTAACACAAATCTTTAAATGACTACATTAAGTATATATACTATGTAGGGAAAAGTATGCTAAATCGTACCGTTTGTTAAATCGTACCTCTACTATATTTCTTAAACAGAGTTAAAATATTTTAAGGTATCGCAACCAGCCTCATTTGAATGCCGCAACGTTTGATTACTTCTCAAGCAATCCGTTGATGAGTGATGTTTATACATTTATTTTGTGTGATTTTCATATAATATTCGGCACTCTGTGCTTAAGCTATCACATTGAGAAAGATAAGCAATTAAACTTATTATTAAAGCGTTTTTTCATCTTATTTAATCCTGTATATGGAAGTTTTGAAAAATCGGCAAAATGTTTTAAAATTAGTTTTTTTATTCACAAATTTGACAAAGCAATGGAAGTTCGGTAAAACGTATCACTAACTTTTTCCTATATCGTATTGGTACGCGATTTACTAAATTTATTTTTTTTACTTAGACATTAGTTTTTTTTTTTCTTTATATTTACCTGAACGATTGATTGTGAGAAAAATATTATCAAATTTTATAATTATATTGAGATAATACTTATTTATATTATTGTGTGGTACAAAAAGTATTTTTATTAAATTTTTGAAAAGAATTTATGATTATAAATATGACATTCTTATAGATATGTTTTGTTGCAAACTAAGAACTTTTGTGGAAAATGAAACTTCATTTTTGTTACAATTTTTTAATTTTATTGTTAGAGGTACGATTTAAAAACTTATGGGTACAATTTAGCAAACCGGTATTGTAAATCGTACCAAATACTACATTAAAAAAATTTTTAATTTACAATATGAAACAATGATAAATTTGTGTTAATGTTTAACATATATCGTTGACAAAAAAAACTATAGTTTTAAATAAATAAAAAAATTTTGTCATTTCTTTGATAATTTTATTTTATTTGCCTTAGAGGGTACGATTTAGCATACTTTCCCCTACTATATACTATATACTATATACTATATACTATATACTATCATTTTTTGCATTCCCAATTTTTACCATTATGTATCTTTGTAACTAAATAAAATTCTTAATTAAAATTCTATTAAAGTAAATTCTACTTGAAATTAATTGAGGAATGTGGTTTTGTTAATATTTTATTTCTACAACGCTTTTAGTTTGTGAAAAACCCTTTATTTTCAATCGCTTATAACTCGAAAATTATTGGTGCCTCGACATTTTCGCTGAGGAAAAATCGTCTCCAAATGATCCCAGGAATCTGCCCCTGAAAGGTCAATTATGAGTTTTGGGACACCCTGTATATAACTGTATAAACGTCAAAACCACGGAATAGATTGTTGCCCTCGAAGTAACGGTAGTAGGTGCAACGAACTATATAGAGGAAGTATGGTGAATATATCTCAAAACCGGATTCATTAACGCACTCTATTGTAACTTCTCCTCCGTCTTCTCTCACGATGCGCTTACGGGCATTATATCTATACGCGGCTCACATGCGAGACACGTTAATTAATTGTAACGCCCTACTGATTCAGAAACGTCTTGTCTAATTGTAAGTGCTATCAGTTAGGCCTGGCTGGCTGGCTGGAAAAGTAGAGACTCGAGTAACGGCTGAGGTAAATTATGTCTACATCTTTGGTAATTAGCGCTAATAAACGAGTGAAATAAAAATCGTTAAGCGTGCGTGCGATTTATAATTAGCTCGAAAGACGGGCGTGAAGAGAAATTTTTTCAAATATATCGAATACAGCCGGATGTTCTATTTTATTTTTCGTCGTGTTCTCGATATTGCTTGCGCAACATTATATTGCAAATATACACCGAAAAATCTTAAAAAACCTTAAAAAAAATTTTATATACAGAAGAATAAGTGCAACATATAACATACAAATTTTTTTGCGCGCGCATGAATATGAGAATATCTCACGTTTTTATATGGAAAAACAGCGCGTGCAGTAAAATATAAAATAAAATAATATTGTTATGAAAAGCAATTTTATTAGTATTAATAATTAAATTCTTGATGTTGCCAGTAGGTAATTAAAAGGATAAATAATTTTTTCGACCAATACTGGCTAATTGATATTTAATAAAAACACAACGTTTCGACCACGGGGTTTGGTCCTTTTCAAGTGTACTACAAAAAATTAATTACAATAGATACCTAGCAATGCAAAATATCTAATGAGACATTAATACGATCGTTTTTTAAAGATTGATGTACAGGCAATCCGAATTTTTCGCCTAAACTTAAGAGGTCAGTAATTCTATCTGGCATTTTTTTACCACTAATGTTTACCAACCACTTGGACTTATCAATATTATTTAGTGGGTTAATATCTATGTTTTGTTTGTGCTTTAATGTCAAAAATTTAATTGCCGCGTTTCTTGATTTGCGATCGAATGAAGTAATCTTATCTTTATTGAACTCAAAAAATCTGACAACCAAGTTATGTAGCAAGGACCAAAACCCATAGTCGAAACGTTGTGTTTTTATTAAATATCAATTAGCCAGTATTGGTCGAAAAAATTATTTATCCTTTTTATTAGTATTATTTAGTTTTTTCTTTTATCATTATATATATATTTTTTTAGATATATTTTTGACAATTTTTATCAATCATACAGCTTTACTTCTCACTTTATTTTATATTATATTTTCAACGCGTTTTTTATTTGCCAGAAAATATAATAACCAAACATATTAAATAAAATATTGCTGCTATACATGTATGTACATGTTGATCTGTGTATAGTGAAGATAAATGATACCGTATACATATATGTATGCGTATAAATGCGTGAAAGAGACATTCTCGCGCAAAATTCTTTACATTTACAGGATGTTATATATGTATAAACTTTTTTCTTTATTTTGAGGTTTCTGTATTTGTATAATATACTCCAGAAGTTTGTCCAAGTATTTCAAAAACACTCTAGATATTCCATGCAATATAAATTGTAAACCAAAATATAGCACTATTATAAGTATTAGTAAAAAATAAATTTAAAAAATGCTAGTATGTTGTTCTTAGAATTTCAGGAAGATGTTTGCACCATCGTTGCACTCGACGAGGACACGACTTTATTAAGGATGCGTCGGATGAAATTATTTCTACGCACGATCGACGTCTCCGTTCCATCGAATTCTACGATATGGACCACAAACCCAAGTATATCGCGAACAACAAACGTGGCACAAAACACGCGTTTTTGAGCAGAATACGTCGAGCGGCTACCGCGAGGAAAGAACGAGTATGGGATCACGGCGTGATTCCCTACGAGATCGATGGAAATTTTTCTGGCGCGCATAAAGCACTATTCAAACAAGCGATGAGACATTGGGAAAATTTCACCTGCGTAAAATTTGTGGAGAGAGTATCCAGAGAGCATCCTAATTACATCCTATTTACGGAAAGACCTTGCGGGTGAGTCGCGACAGAAGTGTATAGCAGAATAATATTTTAGATATATCTTGTGATGTAGTATAACTTGCATATATAACTTTCCTATTATCTTATAAATAATTCGAATTTCCAATTACGATGATATTATACACTCGGTCAAAAGAAAGCGATACACTTAAAAAATAGTAAAAAATTGTGGAAGTTCAAGAATTTATAACTCAGAATCAGCTAATAATTATGATATCGAGGTGTTTAAAAAACGAAAATGAAGCTTGAATTCTGTAGTTTGAGAAAATTTTAGTGCCGATTACGTGAAATGATCAATTTTGCAATGACAAATGACAGAGTGAACATAAAAACCTGCAAAATTGATAAATAAAAGGTCCACTTTCCTGAATTGCACGGCGTAAATCAGTTGACGTATAGCTCAATCGGATAAAAAGCACTTAAAAATTCAAATTTTTCTCTTTAAAATGCGCTTTGGCGGAACTCGATACGATTATTATCGAGATTATCGAGATATATACGATTATTATATTAATTTTTCGCTGAGTTATCTCAATTTGAAAAAAGTCCGATTTTTAACAACAAATTATGATTTAAAATGTGCATCTGCTATCTTTATCAATTCGAACCGTTGCAAGTCTATTAAAAAATGTTGCATTGAATGCGGGATATTCGGAAGCGATGCAAATCGTGCCCTCCGGGCGATACCCTCCGATCTTCGAGGAAGTAGTACCGAACTCATACCGCCGAAAGCCCCGCGAATATGTTATTCGGACTTTGTTTGAGCGAAATTCCCGGCACGAGTTGCATCGCTTTCGACCATCCCGCATTCAATGCAACATTCTTGAATAGAATTGCAACGGTTCGAATTGATAAAGATAGCAGATACACATTTTAAATCATAATTTGTCGTTAAAAAACTGATTTCTAAAAAATTGAGATAACTCAGCGAAAAATTATCGTATCGAGTTCCGCCAAAGCGCATTTTAAAGAGAAAAGTTTGAATTTTCATGTGCTTCTTATCCCATTGAGGTACGTCAACTGATTTACGCCGTGCAATTCAGGAAAGAGGATCTTCTATATTTATCAGTTTTGCAGGTTTTTATTCTGTCTTTGCAAAATTGATCATTTCACGTAATCGGCACTAAAATTTTCTCAAACTACAGAATTCAAGTTTTACTTTCGTTTTTTAAACATCTCGATATCATAATTATTAGCTGAGTTATAAATTCTTGAACTTTTACAATTTTTTACTACTTTTTAAGTGTGCCGGTTTTTTTTGCCTGCATGTAGTTTACAAAAAAATATTTTTTTCATTATTTTAAACCAGACAAGATATTTCTTATAGATTTTTGAATGCTGAAAACGATGTCGCAAGCCAATTTTCATCAGCACGTCAGGTTTCTCAAAATAGGGGGGTCTTAATAATTGAGGTATAAATATGTAAAAATGGCTTTTTTTGCGATATTTGAGATTTTTTGTAAAAAAGATTAACGTTATCTGGAAATTCTAATTAGATGTCATGAATGTATTGTTCATCCCTTATAAAATGCATTTTTTTTATTTCGATACTTTATTACTTTTTAGTCATGTTAGAAAAGATTTAAATACAGAGTTTTACTGAGATTGCAAATATTTCGCCTATATGATGATGAAGTCATATAATACTCATAATTGCAATTTAAGTCTATTGATACATATACACAGTATAACTTATCGTGTATATTTATATATATGTATATTTATATATAGGGTCTCTCATTTTAATTGCCCACCTTGAATTTTTCGAAATAAATGTATTTTCGAAAAAATGTTCCAGACAAAAGTTGTATAATCAAAAAGGGGATAAATAATGGTAAAATCAATTTTGGAAAAAACCGTTTTTTCTCAGGAGCATCTCCATATGAGAAGTTGTTCCTAGCTTTAATCTTTCATAACATGGCTAAAAAGTAAGATATTAAAATTTTAAAAATGCATTTTATAGGAGATGAACAATACATTCATGATATTTGATCAGGCTTTTCAGATAACGTTAACCTTTTTTTATAAAAAAATCTTAAATATCGCAAAAAAGTCACTTTTACATATCAATTATTTTGGAAATCTAACGTGCTAGTGAAATTTGATTTACGGCATCGTTTATAGCACCCAAAAATCTATAAGAAATACTTTTTCTGACTTAAAATAATTTTTGGCTGTAAACTAATGTAATAATTATTTTTTGATAATAATAATTATTTGTTCAACGTTGTGATATGTTTCTTTCATTCCTTATTCCCCCCCCCCTCCTCTTGCGTGTAAAATTAATTTATAATAATTATACGCACATTAGGAATAAGACGAAGTATTTTAACGTTGTTTGTTTATTTATGTGACTTTAAATTGGCCAAGGAAACAAATATAAATAATCGAATAATAAATAATGCGGCATTTAATAAAATATATATATAATAACATTTTATCGGCAGATGTTGTTCTTTTGTTGGAAAAAGAGGTAATGGACCGCAAGCTATTAGCATTGGGAAAAATTGCGATAAGTTTGGTATAGTTGTACACGAGTTAGGTCACGTCGTTGGATTTTGGCATGAGCATACCCGACCGGATCGTGACCGGCATGTACAAATCATTCGCGATAACATTATGAGCGGTGAGTTATATTCCCAATTTGCTTCGAGATACTAAATATTATATATAATGTATAAGAGAGTGCGAGGAAGGGAAGGAAGAGAGAGAAGAAGGGAGAGGGAGGGAGAGGGGAAGGGAGGGTGGGAGGGAGGGAAAAGAGGGGGGAGGTAGGGTGGGAAGAGAGGGGGGAGGTAGGGAGGGAGAGAGAGAGAGAGAGAGAGAGAGAGAGAGAGAGAGAGAGAGAGAGAGAGAGAGAGAGAGAGAGAGAGAGAGAGAGAGAGAGAGAGAGAGAGAGAGAGAGAGAGAGAGAACTTTTCAAAGTACACAAAAATTACTATACCTTTTTTACAGGCCAAGAGTACAATTTTAACAAATTGACAGAAGATGAAGTGAATTCACTCGGCTTGCCCTATGATTATGACTCCATCATGCATTATGCAAAGAATACCTTTTCCAAAGGCACTTATTTGGACACAATACTACCTATGGAAGCTCATGGAAAAAAGAGACCCGAGATTGGACAAAGAATTCGATTGAGCGAGGGCGACATCGCGCAAACGAATCTTTTATATAAATGTCACAGTAAGAATTTTAATAGCTAATGTGTCTCTCTTTATATCTCTGCTAGAATTTTGTTACGAACAATTTAAAAATATTAAAATGTCTTCAGGAGAGAATTTATAGTCCAAAATCTCTCTTGATCGATAATATACATACAAAATATGCATTAACAGAAACAAAATTTAAGCTGAACATGTTAAAACTAAAGCTTTTAATTTTGTCGATTGTATAAAATATATACCAGTGTCTTTTGATCTATATAATTTAATTTTATCCACTTTATCCCAGATTTATCCAGTTTTATTCATTTATTTTTATAGTTCCATTTAAATAAATCGAATTTTTACAGAATGCGGTAGAACGTTTCAAGAGAACAGTGGTATCTTCGGATCACCAAGCTACCCAAATAATTCCCCACCTATCGATGGGGAACGATGCGAATGGAGGATTACGGCGACACATGGCGAACGTATTGTCCTAAATATTACGTCCCTCGATATATTCAAGAGCGATTATTGCCGCAGCGATTATCTTGAAATTCGAGATGGATATTGGTACAAGAGTCGGGTATTAGGTGAGAAGAATCTTTTTTTTAATAAAAAGGAATTTACCTATGTAAATTACGAAGTTATTACGAGTCACTCAATAAATAAAGAGACAAAGAGGCTATAGTTTGAAAAATAAGAAATACGATACTTTCAAAACTATATAAATTGGCATTCTTATCATCAATTTAACCCTTCTGTCAATACGCAATTTGTTTACCTTTTCATCAATGTATATGGGTAATCAGATACCAACTATATTTTTCCACATTGCACTATATGATAATTTCTTTATTACAGCTGCATCGAACATTCTTTTTCGTTATACAGAGTATCTTGTACTTAGCAAGTCACTGATTTAGTAGGCACCAAATTTTCAAGTCATAAGTGATTAAAAATAAAGGGTTTTTCGCAAACTAAGTGTTGTGAAAATCAAACATTAACAAAACATTCTTCAGTTAATTTCAGGTAGAGTTTACTTTAATAGAATTTTATATAATTTAAAGCTTAGTTACAAAGATACATATATAATGGCAAAAATTTGGAACATGCAAAAAATGATGACATATACCTCGAAATTTTCGCTGAAAAAAAATTGTCTTTAAATGACGTCGGAAATCTACTGTAAATCAATGATTCGCTGGGTACACCCTGTATTTTATAGGTTTTCGAATATAAAGACCTTTTGTATTTTGTTTCGGACGGAAAAAAGTTCCGACACATTTTTAACATTTAGATTTGCTTTGAATATCCGGGTATCCAATATTGACAGAAAGATTAAAGCAGCTGTTTAACAACTATTTCAGTATATAAAACCTCTATTACTCATTCAATAATAATAAGTGCTCTTGAAAAATGCATTTTTTAAGAACATCGTTCATTGATATGATTTTTAGAGTTGCTGAAGGTATAAAATTTACTTTTGGATGAACAGGCAAAAGTTGTATGAATTATGCAAATTTTTACAAGCGAATTGATCAGTTCAAAAGTAGCCGAAAAAGAAAACTTTAGACTGAAAGGTTCTATCACATCCGCCTTATAGTCCAATCCTCGCTCCATCGGACTTCTTTTTGTTTGATCTCCTTAAGGAGTCATTTTGTGGAATCAGGATTTCACAGCAACGAACAAGTGAAAACAAATGTCCAAAATTGACTCAGACTTCAAAACAAAGAATTCTTTGTTGCTGACGTAAAAAACCTAGTAGAGCGATGTGGGACAAGTGTATAATTGTAGGCAGGATATTGTCGAAAAATAGGTGCATAAATCATTAGATTCATTGAATAAACCAGTATTAAAACAACAGCCGTTTGTCCCTTTACTCATTGAATGATTCTCGTTCTTACAACAGCCAACTTATCTTGAAAAAAGAAGTGAGAGTGTTGTACATATGTACCCAGATAGCAAAAGTAGTCATTTTTACATCAAATTCACGTCAAAAAGACTATACTGTTGCTACCTGGATATATCAGTGAGAGGAATCAACTTGAAATAAATTGGGGAGCAACAAAAATCGATACCCTAATTTTCTCATGATAACACTATCATTACCAATTCAGGTCGATATTGCGGCAGCGGTAAAATGCACGAGCCAATAGTGTCGAGCGGAAGTCGTATGCTGGTAACATATGTGACATCCAGCAGGCAAAGTGGTCACCGTGGTTTCATGGCCAGTTACGAAGCCGTTTGCGGCGGTGATGTCGAATTGGACGGGATAGGTCATTTGGAATCGCCTAATTATCCCGAGGAATATCAATCCAGTAAGGAGTGCGTGTGGAAACTGTCTGTACCCCAAGACTATCAGGTGGCCCTGAAGTTCCAGTCTTTTGAAATCGAGAACCACGACAATTGCGTGTACGACTATGTCGAGGTGCGTGACGGACATAACAACGATTCTCCTTTAATCGGCGTTTATTGCGGGTACAAGATACCACCAGATATCAAGTCGACGGGGAATAAGCTACTTGTTAAGTTCGTCAGCGACGGTTCCGTGCAAAAGGCTGGCTTCTCGGCAACTTTTATGAAAGGTGCGTAACATAACATATAACAGATAGCATAGTAGGTATGTATACATACATATTGCTCAGCAATTACATACAATCCCGCATTGCGTGAAGATGTTTTTGTTATAATTGTATGATGCTTTTTAATGCAATAATTGGTATATATGTATATAAAAAATGCTACTCTTTAACAATATTTAAGAATTCGACGAGTGCGTATTAACGGAACATGGTTGCGAGCATGATTGCATCAATACACTCGGTGGATATGAATGTTCTTGTAAAATGGGTTACGAGCTGCATTCGGACGGCAAGCATTGCGAAGGCAAGAGACTACAATAATTATCTTGAATGCGGAACAATTTGTCCGCTTAGATAATCTTATAGATAATCTTAATCTCTGACAATATTATTCGTTTGACAGATGCTTGCGGTGGATTTTTTGATGATAGTAACGGCACTATCACGAGTCCATCGTTTCCTGAGCCGTATCCAGGAAACAAAAATTGCGTCTGGGAAATTATTGCGCCGCCTCAATATCGCATTACTTTAAATTTTACTCATTTCGATCTCGAGGGTAACAATATATATCAGGAAGAATGCGAGTACGATTCCATGGAGGTCGCGAGTAAGCTCGGCGATGACGTTCTCAGAAAGCATGGGATATTTTGCGGCGCACGATTACCGCCATTAATAACGTCCGAGGGCAATTTCATGAGAATCACCTTTACGTCTGATAACAGGTTTTATTTCATATGCATTTATATTGTCATATTTTTCACTATTTTTAGCTTATTATTAGATATTAAATCACTTGTACCTTGTGAAAGAAGAAAAAGAATACAAGATAAATTTTTCATTATATGGTTTGATAAAAATTTATCTCTTAATAACTGATGGGGTGGATAAAATAACTTTTTGTTTTTACAAAAAAATTCTCCCTCCCTCCTTCTCTCCCTCCCTCTCTTTCTCTCTCTCCCCTCTTTCCCTCCCTCCCTCCCTCCTTCCCTTTCTCTCTCTCTCTTTGCTCCCTCCTTCTTTCCCTCTTTCTCTTTCTTCTCTGCTGCCCTTCTCTCTCACTCTCCCCCTCTTTTCCTTTTCCTACTTTGTCTCTCTCTCCCCTTTCTTATTTAATTGCTTGGAAAGATTCAAAATTAAATAAATAAATTAGTATTAATTAATTAATACTATCATCATTTAATCATTTAATCATTTAATCATTTAATTTTGTGAAAATACATATTAATAATATAATACATATAATGTAATACATATAATACATCTATTAAAATTGGAAATAAGTTTCCGATACAGAAAATATAAAGAAATCACAGAATATGTTAAGAATCATGTTTCACGAGAGTTATATATAATTCGAAAATATTAAATATAATATAAGAATTATTTTTTTAACGAAGTAATTTTACGAAGTAAAAAGGTTTAAAATATTCTTACATAAAACATTTATATTAGCGTAAATGTTGGGACACAATATTTCGAAAGATATGATTAATACTTGTTATTTGCGCTACATGTTTTATTAAACAGCATCCAAAAGTCGGGTTTCGCTGCCATATTTTTTACGGATATCGACGAGTGTGCCAATAACAATGGTGGGTGTCAGCATGAGTGCAAAAATACGATAGGTTCTTATCAGTGCTCTTGCCACAACGGTTTTACACTTCATGAAAATGGTCACGATTGCAAAGAGGGCGGTTGCAAATACGAGATTACGGCGCCCGTGGGAACAATTACCTCACCGAATTATCCGGATTATTATCCGGGCCGTAAAGATTGCGTCTGGCATTTTACCACGAAACCAGGCCATCGGATAAAATTGGTTCGTATCTTTATGTTATTATTTAAATAACAGTTAGTAATCTCGTTAATTTAATTTCACTTTAGTAGAAAAAAAGTGTGCAAATTGAAAACTTGTACATTGCTTCCTCATCATTTCGCTCATTAAGCTTCCTCTATGAGCAGGCTGGTTTTTTAATTTTCCTTTTCCTCATAGAGGAAACTTAATGAGCGAAATAGAATGGTGAGGAAGCAATGTGCAAGTTTCCAATTTAAAAAAAAATAATTTTTTGATTATTCAAAATAAGTTTTTGAACATTCTGAACACATTGGTATAAAAATCTGAAAACAAATTTTTTTCACGAAAATAAAACTTCCCTCTATGAGGAAACAAAAAAGAGTGAAGAATTTTGGAAGAGAAAAGAAGAAAAAGACATTTTATCAAGAAAAAAAAGTTATGCATATTTTGCAGATCTTCAAAGTTTTCGAAATGGAGTCGCATCAAGAATGCGCATACGATCATATTGCTATTTACGATGGAGATTCGCCAGACAGCCTTACCTTAGGTAGATTTTGTGGTACCAAAGAACCGCATCCAATTTTAGCAACTGGCAATCAAATGTACATGGTTTTTAAGAGCGACGCTTCTGTGCAAAGGAAAGGATTTCTAGCGACTCATAGCACAGGTAAATTTGTTGATAAAATGGTAATTGAATTGATAATTGAGTTTTAACACAAATTTTCTAATTCGAAAATGTCGATATAAATAATATTAAATTCGGGGAATGAAGGATCTTTGAATTTGGATGCTTTCCAGCAACAAAACACAGTCATACACAAACACACACATACATACACACACTCCAAAATATAATACTTGCACATGTTACAGCTTGCGGTGGTCATCTTATGGCAACGGATAGAGTAAAGCACTTGTATTCTCATGCTAAATATGGTTATCATCATTACGATCATAGAACCGATTGTGACTGGGTAATAGAAGCACCGCTTGGCAAAAATGTTCATTTGTCTTTCCTTGCGTTCCAACTCGAATATGAAACCGAATGTGGATATGACTTTGTTGAAGTATTCTCCGGTTTAGATGCATCCAGTCCACCATATGGGCGATTTTGCGGTAATTCCGTAAGTGTATATTTTGTTCAAACATTTTTAGCTATGTTTTACATCGACCAATGATATGCATATATGATATGAGAGCATACGAGGAACATTCAATAAGTAAAGAGACGAATGACTGTTGTTTTAATATGATTTTATTCAATGAATCTAACGATTTACCTATTTTTCGATATAATCCTCTACTGCACTTATATATCTGTCCCATCGCTCTACTAGTTTTTTTATGCCAACAACAAAGAATTCTTTGTCTCAAAATCTGAGCCAGTTTTGGACATTAGTTTTCACTTCTTCGTTGCTGTGAAATTTATCCTTGAAGGGATCAAATAAAAAAAAGCCCGATGGGGCGAGGTTTGGACTATAACGCGGATATGGTAGGATCTTCCAGCCTAATTTTTCAATTTTTCTTTTTCGGTTACTTTTGAACTGATCAATTCGCTTGTAAAAATTCGCATGATTCATACAATTTTTGCCTGTTCATCCGGAAGTAAATTTTATACCTTCAAAAATCCCAAAAATCTTATCAATGAACGATGTTCTTCAAAAATGCACTTTTCAAGAGGACTTATTATTACTGAATGAGTGATTTGAGGTTTTATATATACTATGAAATAGTTGTCAAACAGTTGTTTTAACTCTTCAATGTTGGATACCCGGATATCCAAAGTAGCTCTAAATGTTAAAAATGTATCGGAATTTTTCTTCGCCGGAAACAAAAACTACAAAGGATCTTTGTATTCGGAATCCTCTTAAAATATAACTGGAAAGAATATTCGATACAGGTGTAATAAAGAAATTGTCATAGTGCGCAAAATGTGTGGAAAATGCAGTTAGTATTTGAGTACATATATATATATTGATGAAATGGTGGAAAAATTACGCATTGACAGAAAGGTTAAATTGATGATAGTTAAATTGGTATACCAATTTATGATTTTGAAGTATCGTGTACTTCTTATTTAGACATTTTTTTACCTGCAGCCGATTTTATCTCTTTACTTACTGAATAACTCTCGTATTTTGATACGTAGACAACAATTGTTACATATAAAATTTTGGTCACTATCTTGCAGAATACCACGGATTTTATTTCTATGAACGAAGCATTGCTGGTAAGGTTTAGAACGGATGATACAATTTCGGGCAAAGGTTTCGTAGCCATATTTGTAGCAATTGATCGACAGGACAGTGAAGAAAATTTCGGTGGTGAAGACGATGAAGACCAAGATCTTTGATTTTTAGTTCATCGATTGCCTGATCGATCGAATGAAATGATCGAAAATGAATGAATTCTGAGTTTTGGATATTCTTGCGAAAAATACTAGTTTTACGACAATATATGATATATATATATATATATATATATATATATATATAAACTATATATTACACGCATATTTTTCTATATACGTTAGATAAAATTTTCATCAATGTGTTAAAAAGCACGTTGGTTTCTCAAAGAAAGATATACCACACATTGAGGACAAAATCATCTGAATCGTCTGAACCGAAGCTTGAAATAAATCTGTCTCCCATGATCTAATGATCTAATGTGATGATTATTATCGATTATCGATAAACACGAATATTTTTTTCTTTTATCATAATATCCGGTAAATGCATATTAACTTTTTATCGCGCAATGATGCACACATCACATTCCATAAGACATCTGAATAATTAGATCGAGTTGTGTATGTGTGTAGTGTTTTATTTCTCGAGCCACATTAAAACAGATAAATATACATATATACGAATATAAAGAATATAACAATTGCGTTGAGCAATTTGCAAAAGTTCGGCAATTGTCGATGATGACATATATAGTTTTTCGCTTGTGCCTCACGGTCTAAAATTACAAAATAAGAAAAATAAGAAGCGAAATATTCTATATCAAGTAATCATTAATATATTATCGCTATAAAAGTTAATTTCTACAGTACATTTAGCAACAATGTATTTTAGTAATTAAACGAATAATTAATAATGTGGCAATCAAATATGTAAACAATTTCTGTATTTAGAAAACAATTATCTTATTTGTCTTAAACTACTAAAATTACACTAGTTTACAAAAAAATATTTTTTTTTATTATTTTAAACCAGACAAGGTGTTTCTTATAGATTTTTGGATGTTGAAAACAATGCCACAAGCCATTTTTCACCAGCACACCAGGTTTCCAAAATAATTGAGATTTAATATGCAAAAAATGGCTTTTTCTGCGATATTTGAGATTTTTTGTGAAAAAAATTAATATTATCTATAAATTACAATTTATGAGTATAATTATATGACTTCATCATAGGCAGAATATTTGCTAGATCAGCAAAACTCTCTGTATTTAAATCCTTCCTAACATGACTAAAAAGTAAGATATTGAAATAAAAAAAAATGCATTTTGTAGGAGATGAACAATATATTCATAATATTTGATCAGACTTTTCAGATAACATTAACCTTTTTTACAAAAAAAATCTCAAATATCGCAATAAAGCCATTTTTTACACATTAAACCTCAATTATTTTTGACATTTGATATGCTAGTGAAAGATTTGCGGTATCATTTTCCAAAAATCTATAAGAAACACTTTATCTGGTTTAAAATAATTTTTGGCTGTAAACTAGTATTATATTGTTCACAAATTTTTCTTCAACAGACACACACACACTTTAAAATAAAAAAATAATTAACGTAACTTTTCTATATACGCAGCCCAGTTACGTGCCATATATACAGTAAAACTTTTAAAATATAAAGTTGTCTCTGTTACTTTTGGTATTTTTTCACACATATACTTTTATGAACGTTAATGTCGTGTCTTCGCATAATATCATATGTAGTAGGCAGATTGGACATAACAGCATTTTTGTTTTCGAAAAATTTTTCTATTTTTTAAGAGAGCGAAAATTATTATAATAAAGTTTAATTGTACTTAGAATTACATCTCATTAATTTTATAACACGTTTCAAATCAATAAGAGCGAAAAATTGTTTATAGGAAAAGAATTTTTTAAAAGTGTTGCGTCGTTTATTGAGGGCCTACGTATAACACATATTTACTATTAACACATATACAATAATTATATATTAATATATATATATATATAAAATCGAAATCGGTACAGTAAAGCTTTTTAAATTTGGCCCCTGTTATAATTTTGATTAATTAATAATCCCTCCAAACAACTAATTTGAATACTTATCGCATTAATTTTTCTTTAATTTTTCTTTTTCATGACTTTTATTCAAGCCAAAATTAATGAGACTCTACTGTATCACGTGCAACCGATATATCGACGAGAATAAGACAATTTTCTTGTTGATATTGTTCTGACGAGGAACAAACACTGCCTAGATGACAGTAATATATAATATCGATATATTTCATGTTTCATATTTAACAATGGAACGAATAGATTATAGAAGAAATTTAGAATTTAGATTTGACTCATTATTATACTTGTGTCTGAGATGACATTTTATAATATATAATAACTGCATCGAGACGATGCCAATTCACGATTTTGCCATGAATTCGTCTCTCATCGCGTGCAATGCAATTTTGTATCGCGATATAAACATAAATTAATAAATATATATATATATATATATGTACAAAAAAATGGATTACATATATAAAAGCCAATAGTGTTTCGTAGATATTACACGTTATGTTTTCAATTAGAAGTTATCGTCGAAAAAGTACAATATATCACGTGATTTCTAAACACTTGTAAAAATACATATGTGATATAAATAATTTTATATATGTGTGCATGTGTGTGTGTATGTGTGTATGTGTGTGTATGTGTGTGTATGTATACATGTGTCATTTTAAAGTATCCGACACACATTCCGCCGTACGCTTATTGTATAATTAAATTAATATAGTTAATTATAGATAACATCATTTTATATGTAGCAGCAATATTAATACTACGTAGCCTATTGAATTATTAAATAAATATTGAAACGTTTAGATCGTTTATTCTCCTTTGATTCTGATAAAGCTTCTGATAAGGGGCTGCGCACAACAAAAAGAAATAAGGAACAGGGAATAAAGAACAGAAAACAGGAATAGGAAATATAGGAAACAGTTCAATATAAAACATATGAAATATAATTTACTAACGCAAAATAGGGGAACAGAGGAATAATGCTAAGGTAAAGTGATAAAATTTCTCTATTCTGCGTTACTAAATTACATTTTATATGTTTTATATTGAAATGTTCTCTATTTCCTGTTCTTGATTTCTGTTTTCTATTTCCGGTTTCTTATTCCTTTTATTGTGCGCAGCCCTTACTTATATATTTTAATATATAACACAGAAAATAATCGTCAAAAAATTTTAATTGTTTATGAATATGTAAATGTACATAAACCAAAAAAAACGAGAATTTTTAATACTTTTATTTGCTTGGCATATATTTTTTAAAGAAAATTATACAATTCATTATTTTAATGAAAAAGTTAACATAATTTTTTATAAATTTTTTTATATAAAGTTAACATATAATTTCTTAACTCTTTTCTGAATTGCGCTCTAATTGATTTTTCGTGATTAATCTACATATACAGATAATGTTATATATATATATACCATATATATATATGTATACATGCAATACACTCCCGATACGATGCGCAACAGCGGAGCTCTATAATAGTACAAAGCGTTGATCTATAACAAATAAAAACACAAATTATATGTATACAAAATAGTTTTCAAAATAATACTTAAAAAAGTCAATAATGCGCAATTAAACTTTTATTCGTATCGTAAAATATATTTAATAAAATTACGTCATAAAAATTATTAAACTTTTTAATTATTTTTTTAGATCTAAAAATTTATATAAAATATAATAAAATTTAATTTTTAAAAGTTTTAAGTTAAATAATTATAAATTGTATAAACAATATTAAAATTATATACATATAATATATATATATATTATATATATGTATATATATGTATATACATATGATAACATCTTTTATTATTAATTATCTAATTATAATAAAGTTTAATGTAATATTTTTTTTAATTTTCTGTAAATTACCTTAAACATTCATATTAATTTTTTTCTCAAATTATTTTTTTAAATTTTATTCCAAATTTATTCTTAATATTAACTTATATTTTCAACTTTATTTTAATAAAAATTTAAATAATAAATTTATATAAATTATATCCAAATAGCAAACTGACGTCATTATGACGTACGCTTGTTATCTGGGATATATAATATATAAATTATAATTTATACATAATTATATAAATTATATATAAATTATATACATTGGGTTGAACGGAAAGTTCGTGCCGTTTTTTGGTCAAATTTTTTTTTATTTACATGTAACTTTATTCATTAAGGTATTCGCCGTTTTTCTCGATAACTTTTAGCCAGCTTTATGATTCCATCCATGTACAATAGAACTTTTCAATTTTCTGGGCAAAAAACTGTTCCAAGGAAGTGAAGTTGTCATGTCTCGGCAGAAATTGATACAGCTTGGCTGGGATGTTCTACCCCACCCGCCGTATTCACCGGACCTTGAACCCTCCGATTATATCATTTATTCCCTGCAAAATTTTCTTAACGGCAAGAACTTCACTTCCTTTTGGAAGCCTGCAAAAATAACTTGGAACAATTTTTCGACCAGAAAACTGAAAAGTTCTACATAGATGGAATCATGAAGTTATCCAAAAGATGGCTAAAGGTTATCGAGAAAAACGGCGAATACATTAATGAATAAAGTTACATGTAAATAAAAAAAAATCATCTTTCAATTTGACCAAAACAAACGGCACGAACTTTCCGTTCAACCCAATATATATACACTCGGCCAAAAAAAGCGGTACACTTAAAAAGTAGTATAAAATTCTGAAAGTTTAAGAATTTATAACTCAGCTAATAATTATAATAACGAGGTGTTTAAAAAATGAAAATAAAGCTTGAAGTCTGTAGTTTGAGAAAATTTTAGTGTCAATTACGTGAAATGATCAATTTTGCAATGACAAATGACAGAATAAAAACCTGCAAAACTGATAAATAAAAGTTCCACTTTCCTGAATTGCACGGCGTAAATCAGTTGAAGTAGCTCAATGGGATAAAAAACACGTAAAAATTCAAACTTTTCTCTTTAAAATGCGCTTTGGCGGAACTCGATACGATAATTTTTCGCTGAGTTATCTCAATTTGAAAAAAATCAGTTTTTTAACGACAAATTATGATTTAATTTAAAATGTGTATCTGCTATCTTTATCAATTCGAACCGTTGCAATTCTATTAAAAAATGTTGCATTGAATACGGGAGATGTTCGGAAGCGATACAAAAATCGTGTCGGACATCTCGCGCAAACAATGTCGGTATGAGTTTGGCATTACTTCCTCTGAGATCGGAGGGTATCCATGAGGATTTCCCTGCGTAAAAAAAAGACAAAAAAGACAAAAAGTCACACACACAGATGCAATTTTACACAATGTGACTTTTTTCTTTTCTTACCGGCAAAAATCCCGCGAATATCCTATTCGGACTTTGTTTGCGCGAGATGCACGATTTGCATCGCTTCCGAACATTCTGCATTCAATGCAACATTCTTGAATAGAATTGCAACGATTCGAATTGATAAAGATAGCAGATACACATTTTAAATCATAATTTGTCATTAAAAAATCGACTTTTTTAAAATTGAGGTAACTCGAACGATAATAGCAAGAAATCGTATCGAGTTCCGCTAAAGCGCATTTTAAAGAGAAAAGTTTGAATTTTCACGTGCTTTTTATCCCATTGAGCTACGTCAACTGATTTACGCCGTGTAATTCAGGAAAGAGGACCTTTATTATATTTATCAGTTTTGCAGGTTTTTATTCTGTCATTTGTCATTGCAAAACTGATCATTTCACGTAATCGGCACTAAAATTTTCTCAAACTACAGATTTCAAGCTTCATTTTCGTTTTTTAAACACCTCGATATCATAATTATTAGTTGAGTTATAAATTCTTAAACTTTCACAATTTTTTACTACTTTTTAAGTGTACCGCTTTTTTTGGCCGAGTGTATATAATTATATATAATATATATATATATATATTTATATATAATTATATATTTATTTATATATTTATATATAATTATATATTTATTTATATATTTATATAATAATAATAAATTTGTTTTAATTATAATCGGATGCTTACCGCATGGTGTTGCTCCGCCGTAGCCCGATGCCTCCCCGGGTCTCCTCTTCCTCTTCCTTTTTTGTTCGTACTTATTATAGTGTCTTTTTGAAACTTATACACAGCACACGCTCGCGATAATATATACGATCACGCGTGCGCATTAATCAGCAAAATAAAATTATTTGAACGACACTCCCGACATTAATCATATGCGGTTTTATACGGCACTTCCGATTTTAATCGGGCGATACGTCTCCCGACATTAATCGTACGTAACTTATTTTCATACTTCGGCACTCCCGCTTTTAATCGTACGTATATTTTATGCGCTTTTGTTAATTATATATGACGCATATTTGAGAAAACAGTATGCGACAATTATAATTATACGAAGCTACGATCCGCGCGGCGCGACGCACGAAATTTACGCGGAATGTCGCCGCAGTGATGCCAAAACTGTCTATTTAGAATCTATATATTATTATCTAATTAGAAATTATCAGTCTTTGGCGGTTAATATAGCGTATTCGATTTGTTGATTCTGCCCACGACTCTATACCCGACTCCGAGTCGACTTTGAGTCGAGTCTGGTCAAACTCGGGTCCATTCCGCCATGATAATTTAATTACAAATCGAACTTTCGATCCGACCCGACTCGACTCAAAGTCGACAAATCGAATATGCTATAATCGATTATTGAAAAGATCGATTAACGTATAAAGCGCTTTTTACTTGACGTGACAAGTGTTTCGAACAATATTTTTTGATCGGCCATAATCAGAAGAAAGAACCATTTTTCCTCTTGTTTCAGAACAGTTTTTTTTTCTAATCGGGACAAGAGGAAAATGGTTCTTTCTCCTGATTGGCCGATCAAAATATTGTTCAGAGTATTTGTCACGTCGATTAATTGTGAACCTAAAACTTATAAGTTTTTAAATCGTATCTCTAACAATAAAATAAAAAAATTGTATAATAATAAAAATAGTTTTATTTTCTACACAAAATTTTCAGTCTGCAACAAAACATATCTATAAGAATGTCCTATTTATATAATCATAAATTTTCTTAAAAAATTTAACAAAAATATCAATAATAAAAAAAAATATTTTTGTATCACACAAAAATATAAATAAGTATTATCTCAATATAATTATAAAATTTGCAATATTTTTCTCAGTTGTTCAGCTAAATATAAAGAAAAAAAAACTAATGTCTAAGTAAAAAAAATTAATTTAGTAAATCGTACCAATACCAATATGTATAGGAAAAAGTTAGTGGTACGTTTTATCGAACTTCCATTGCTTTGTCAAATTTGTGAATAAAAAAATAATCTTAAAACGTTTTGTCGATTTTTTAACGCTTTCATATACAGGATTAAATAAGATGAAAAAATACTTTAATAATAATTTAAGTTGCATTGCTTATCTTTCTCAATGTGATAACTTAGGCACGGGGTGCCGAATATTACGTGAAAATCACACAAAATAAATTTATGAACGTCACTTATCAACAAATCGCTTGAGAAGGAAACAAAACTTGCGGCATTCAAACAATGTTAACACCTTAAAATATTTTAACTCTGTTTAAGAAATACAGTAGAGGTACGATTTAACGAACGGTACGATTTAGCATACTTTTCTCTATATAGTATATATACTTAATGTAGTCATTTAATATAACAAATAATAACTATAACAAATATGTTTTCTATTGTGCGCAAATCTCATATTTCAAACTTGTGCGCGCGCATGTTTCGAGAGAATCGAGAACATCGAGACATCGATAGCAAGTACATGACAGCTCGCGGCATACTTCCGTCTGCTCGGTCATATGATTTTCGTGAAAAAAAGGGGCGAGTCGTGAGACCCAATTTAGAACTTGACATATCGTATTTTTTTCGTGCGAACGTATCCGAGGAAAATATCGTTGCAGAATGAAGGGATGTATATTCAACATCGACGGCGGCTATTTAGAAGGATTATGCCGTGGTTTCAAATGCGGTATTCTTCAACAGAGCGATTATCTGAATTTGGTTCAGTGCGAGACGCTTGAAGGTATATATCTATATATTTCGATTTTTGCTTGATTTTATTTTTCAATTATTTTATATTTTTTTTCCGAACCGTCATATATAAATATTACATTTAACAGAGTAGGTTTTTCATATCTTAATTACATGTAACATGTAATTTATATATTTTTTTATATATAATTTTAAGATGACTTCAAAGCCATATCAGAAAAAATAAACTCTTTAAAATTATTCTTCTTTTTTGCTTAAATTAATTTTTAATTAATTATAAATTAATTAATTTTTTATCTAGATCTGAAACTACATTTGGCCGGTACGGATTATGGCAGCTTCTTGGCAAATGAACCATCTCCGCTCTCTGTCAGCGTAATCGATGACAAGTTGAGAGAGAAACTGGTGGTGGAGTTTCAACATATGCGCAATCATTCCGTTGAGCCCCTGTCTCAATTCCTAGATTTCATCACTTATAGTTATATGATTGACAACATTATTCTGTTAATCACTGGCACTTTGCATCAAAGACCAATTTCAGAATTGATCCCAAAATGCCATCCGCTTGGTAGTTTTGAGCAAATGGAAGCGATTCATGTCGCTGCCACACCTGCTGAATTGTACAATGCCGTATTGGTAGATACACCCTTAGGTATGAGATTTTGATTTAAATTTGTTATTTATATATTATTCTTTATTTTTGTATTATGTAAAAATGACATCATATGCAATGCTTATTTTATAGCACCTTTCTTTGTGGACTGCATATCTGAGCAAGATTTAGACGAGATGAATATTGAGATAATAAGGAATACACTTTATAAGGCTTATTTGGAAGCGTTCTATACATTTTGCAAAGACCTTGGCGGTACAACTGCAGACACTATGTGTGAAATACTTGCTGTGAGATACTCCATCCTGTTAAAATGATAACGCACATACTGCATAAAATAGATAACATTATTTTTATACTTTCAGTTTGAGGCAGATAGAAGAGCAATCATTATAACCATTAATTCATTTGGAACTGAATTGGGTAAAGATGATCGTGCCAAATTGTATCCACGCTGCGGACGTTTGAATCCAGATGGATTAGCTGCTTTGGCAAGAGCTGACGATTATGAACAAGTGAAGGCTGTAGCAGAATATTATGCTGTGAGTAAAACTTTAAATGCAATTTGATTAAAGCTTTTTTTAGCTTATGTAAATATATAATTGTTAATTTTGTATAAGCTTCTTTTAAATTTCCTTTCCATTGCTCATGTCTAAACAGGAATACAGCGCTTTATTTGAAGGCGCAGGTAATAATCCTGGTGATAAAACCTTGGAAGACAAGTTCTTTGAGCATGAGGCAAGTATATTTATTGCTTTTTATAAAAATATATGCAAACATTATAATATAAACGTATATATTATATATGTAATATATAATTAATATTATATAAATATATATTATATAAATATAAAAATATTATAATATATAATATTATAAAAATATAATATTTAATATTATAAATATAAAAATAATATATAAATAGTAAAATAGTAAAATATTCATGAAAAATCAAAAATTGTCCGCGAATTCTGGGACACCCTATATAATATTATATAAATAATAATTATGTAACGTATATATTATATATGAAATATATAATTAATGTATGTAACATATATGTAAACATTAATGATGCATCTTATGTTAATGATAAAATATTAATGGTGAAATTTTAAAAATTTTTTGATATTACACAGGTTCGTTTGAACGTTCATGCATTTCTTCAACAATTTCACTTTGGAGTATTTTATAGCTACTTGAAATTGAAGGAACAAGAGTGTCGCAATATTGTGTGGATCGCGGAATGCGTCGCTCAGAAGCATCGTGCTAAAATAGATAATTATATCCCTATATTTTAATGGAACATATTAAACACTGCAATAATGTTACATTTCCTTCTGCAACAATGATGAAGTAATTAATTAATTTATCATTATTAAGGCCTATTTTTATTTTCATCTAATATGGCGAATTATATAATAATGTTAATTGTAATTGTTGTCAGAAAAATCTTCTGAAATTGCATGATATATCCAGGAAACCTATTTTAGAAAATTGAAAAAATATGCAAGTATGTATCTGTCAAATATTGATAAATCATGTGCACGTGACTTATTGCACACATATGCTAATTAGACATCTGTGGCTAATTACGAATTATTTCGAATTAGTTGTACTTTGTTTTAAAATTTAAATAGTATAGTAAAATCTGTATTGTATGTGCATATATTAGCGTTTATTATAATCTTTAATATAAATCACATATTATTCTATGTTGAAAATACAAAATAGTTGTTTAAAATAGTTAATTATATTCATAATTGTAAATATCAAATAATAAAAATATATACTGCATTCCATACGATTAACAATATAATAAATAAGATCTTAATTTTATATATAATACATATATCAATCCTGCATTTATTTCTTTAAAAGAAAGAAGTTGGGAAAAAAAATATCAATAATTTTACTTTCTTATTATCTTAGAGCTGTTTGTATAATTGTAGGCTGCTACAATTTTATTGCTGAATAAAACAAATTTTTTTATATATTTTTATCTAATAATAAAATAATTTATTATTGTTTAAATCGGCCACTGAATTCATACATGAATGATGAATTTATTTGAGAGTCTATCTATACATATTTACACATCTCTCAAAAAAAACATTTTTTTTCATCTTAATATGTTATTTTTTAAACAATTATTTTTTTAAGGAACTTTATTTCTTTGCTGCAACATTCATTTATTTATTAATAAGGATTCTCTTGGTAAAATTTTAACATTATCTCTTACTATGAAATATATATACAATTTTGATATGATTTTATTGTATATAAAAAAAAAAGAAAATACAAATTTATTTTCTACGTTCACTTTCACACTGCATTCGATCTCCGTCTGTCTCTCTGTTTCTATTAGAATGTATTTCCTCCTTGATTGATGAATTCATGTTAATTACTTGTGATGAAACATTATTCCCATGTTTTGTTGTGGTGGGTGAAGGAGGCACAGATATTTTAACATTATTCACTAAGTTCGATGGTTGATAAGTCGTTAAACTCTTCAAACCAATCACTTCGGGATTCTCTTTCCAAAAACGGTCACCGATAATATCCTCTATCAAGGGTACTATAGCAGTTTTTAATTTTCCTGTACCGTCGGGCACTAATTTCCGAATGAGCGTTGTACCTTTCCGAAACAATGGTTGCTCATTATTATAATTTATACCAAATTCTTGGAAAAGTAACTCATTCTTATCCGATGCTAAAGTGCCTCTAAGCTTTTCTTCTGCCTGTAACATAGATATACATGTATGAGAAAGATATTTGTTTAATAAAAATGCTTCTTTTTTTAAATTATGTATAATTTAGTATATTATGTATGTATATATAAAAATTGTAATTATAAACTGTCATTATATAAATTGTTATTAAAAAACATAATAAAAATCTATTTTTTTTAATTTTTATTTAAACTATTGTCTGTATATTTATATTTCAATATTACATTTAGATTTCTTATTAGAATTTATAAATACAGTCTAGAATTTGTGAAATTTTATAAAAAGAAACTTCTGTCAATTTAATATAAATCAATCATAATAATCAAACTAAAAACTTTTTTTGCAATTATATAGATTTTTTTTGTTTTTTGCAAATATCATATTTTAAGGACAAATTTTTTTCATGAATTTAAAATAAATTGTTCATTAATAAATGATAAGAAAACTATTATTTATTCCAATTTGATAAAAAAAAACTATTATTTGTACTAATAGTATAATATTTGTACTAATAAATTTTTTAATTTTGCAATATCTAAAGATTAACTCTTAAATAAAATTTTTATTAAAGTTTTGCTTTTGTTGAGAATTTGCTATTTATAATTTTAAAATTAATGACATTGTCGTTGAAAAATAATATGATTGTCATAGAATATACATATTTGTTTGTATATATATAATAAATATAATATATATATATATGAATGTATAACAATTATTAAGCTATAATAATACTGTGTATAAGATTTACATATCACATCTTTTCGTTTTTAGAATATTATAATACCTGACTTGGAGTTAATTTTCCTTTTAAAACGAGATTCCAAAAACAAGTGTTGTATAAGTTATTGACATGTACATCAGCCTGTCGCCAAGCTAAATAGTCTCTTAAATTTTTATCTGTCGGATATAATATAACACGTGCGTCAAACGAAGGTGGATAATACAATTCTTTGCCTCTGAAGACGTGTGGCCAATGATAAACGTACGACGAAGCGAATAATGAATTTACATTAGACAATAATTTCGATGCTGGAACAGAAAATGACATGAAAATATTATGAAAAAGTATGTTTATAGATATAATAGTCGATTAGCATAATTAACAATGAAAATTCCACGTATTAATTGTGTTTACACATTTTTGAAAAAAAGTGTCAATTTGTTTTTTGACTATAATCAATTTCAAATATAGTTTAATTAAGCTTATAAAACTTAATTTAACTTATACTATATATAGTACTTAAATTAAGTTTAATAAAATAATTGATGAACTTTATAGTTAGAAAAAGAGGAAATATAATCTTTAACAATTATACTTTCAACATTTATTATAATAATCAATCAAATAAATATTGTTAATAATTTGAAAACAAACATGTTTAATTTTAAACTTTTTAATTTAAATTTTAAGATTATATATGATCTGAATATATTAATATTAGCTACAATATGCAAGAAATAGATAAATATATACTTAAAACTTTATTTTCAAGAATATAAATAACCTTAATAATTCTGAAAGAAACATTAAAAAAAATTTTTTTTCATATTTGCCTTTTGAAATTATTCAACTTGTTTGTAAAATAAATTTGCATTCTTAAAGCAAATAACTGTTTTGTTCCAGTAAAATACACAATAATACAATATGCAATACAAAAAATTAAAAACAATGCTTATTTAAATTTTAATGGCTAGTAAGAGCTAAATGTTGATGATTTTAAGTGTATCAGTTTCAAGGAAGAATTAATTTTTCATTGAAAATTAATCTGATTCATTGTGCACAGGGCAGTAATTTTCCTCGATATGATACCAATAAATTAAATAAATCTCAATTCGAGATTTTATTTTTAATAAATCCCGAAAAATACTTATATCAATTGTGGCTAAAGTAATTTAATTCTCTTGGATCAGGTAAACTTTCCAATATCCTTAACACGATGTATACCTCTGCGTTTATAGAGCTGCGTGTCCTTGCGGAAGACAAATGAGTACTCGTCACTCTGACCGTAGCCTAGTATAATTTCTTTGAAGTCCTCCATGACTGTGATCGCGGCACGATTCATCAGCTCCAAAGCCGCCATATCATTTGGCTTGATAAACTGATGCGTCTCGCAGAATCTGGAGAAATTCCTGCCATCTATCCTAATTACGATCCAGCAGTTTGGTAAACAGTTGTCATCCCGCTCAAACTCTTTGACATACTCGAATTTGCTCTTCGCCATCGTCGTCAGGCTTAAATATCGGCGCGGGACCGTTCGTTTGTCCCGACTGATAAGCCTCAGGATCAAGACTAGGCTACCCTTCATTCAAGCAGGCTTTGTCAAAGGCACAGCATTGTTACCGGAGCATGGAGAGTTCGTCAAACAGTATAGATATGTCAAAGTATATTATATATAGTAAATATCTAAGAAATAATCTATTGAAATCGCCACCACGTGATGTTGTAGACCATTCAAATTCGCAATTCGCAATTCGCAATTTGCAATTTGTTTTGCCTGGATGCTCCAAAACAATCATATGCAGAGATAAATAACTTCCAACTGTCTTTCTCTCTCTCTCTGTAAATTTTAAATTTCATATATAATAAATTGTTATGATAAATTAGTATTGCAAATTTGCAGAAAAAGTAGCAAATGATTACGAATGCATTCTAAAATCAACTGGAGTAGAGATAATAACATATATATACCCGATATATTCCCTCCAAGTGAAGACGGAAGTTACGACAAATTATGACTGAGAGATTGTGAATTGTGAGAGAAATAGTCGTTTTGTATTCTCTATCCCACTTTTTCTCCATCCACTTTCCTTATCCCACTTTCTGGTTGAGCACTACAAATACAAGAATTTATTTACTATTATATATATATTTTTTTCACTTTAATCTATTCTCTAAATCGCTCTAATATACTCCAATACTGCAATTTATCATTATCAGTTGTACCATAAACTTAAAAGCGCTCATGCCGGTCTTTTATCCTGACACCTGACGGTCAGACTCCGAACTCCGAACTAGAATTCTTAGAACTGATGACGGAGACCCCGCGCGATGAAAACGCGAAACTCTGGTTTCAGAGTTACCAACGTTGAGAAATAAATTCGCGGTCTTTGGATGCTTTTCAAAAACGTATAGGGAGCATTTCAGCAAGAAAATACATTTTTATAAAATTTATTATAAAATTATATTTTTTATTGTTATAATTAAATTTATTATAAAATTTATTATAAAATTATATATATACATTATTATTTATAAATATAATTTAATTTTTATAAAATACATTTGATATACATAAAATTATTTAATAATTTTGAACGTTTAAAAATTTCGTATTTTTTGTAGAGACTATTGTAATATAAATTCTATACTTATTAATAAAAATTTTAAAAATTTAAATATCACAATTCTCATATTTATATTTTCTATTTTATTCTCTTTCATATTGCGCCCAATCAAAATTGGTCAAGATCCCGCCAAAATTTCGGCGTCCACAACACTTCGTTATTTGGATTTCCTGCGCTTAGCGCATGCGTGAAGACCAGCTCGGCATACAACCAACACCGTGACCAACACTGTGTGATTGTGTACGCGATTACATCATGGTCAGACTCTTCGGTGACGGAGCCAGACACAATCAGTAATCACTTGCGTTCAAGTTACCGTAGTACATAGTTGTTGTTGATACAGTTCTTATCAATTTCTTGAAAGCATACCGTAATTCAAGATGGGTCACGAGGGAGAGGTCGTTCACATTCAGAATTCCGTAAGTGCTAATAGAATTCCATAATTTCCAATAAATAATAATTTATCTGTAAATGAATCACCGGGTATATGCATATATAATAATCGGAACGCGGTTTACACGGATCTATGCAATGAGATAACCTTGAATGTAAAGAGCTGCAAATACACACACACACACACACACATATTGCAATGTTGCCAAGCATCAAAGAATCGAATATATCAAACTTGGAGAAATAGCGATGCATGTGTTACTCCATCAGATTGATCGAAAAGGTGTTTTCCGGTTCAAGCACGATGCGCATAAAGCGACAAAAAATCTATAGATCACGTTACGTATATTATAGATTTTATGTCACTTCTCTCATTATGCATGAAAGCACTCAAAAATAGCGGTACAAATTGTATTGCACAATCATATCGATTTTTTTATTTTTATATAGAAAAGAAAATTTTATTTCAGATTGAATAATAATTTTAAATTGTGAATATATGCACGCATTATAATAATAGAAAAATAAAATAATAACTTTTAATAATAAAAAATAAAATAATAAAAAAAAGCACACAATATTCTTCCCAATTGCATGCTATCTATAAGAAAATAGTTGTATAAAGAAGGCTATAATGCGTGGCAACACTGTTATTCGTTCCAGTTTTTTTTTTCTTTTGAACCTTTTTGGCTCTCGATCCTGGGTCTCGTCCTTGAAGATAATCGATTTCGCTACACATTGTCCCACGAGAAAGAAAGAGATAGCCTTTCGTTACTCCAATCTTGCCAATACAATATCCGAACGCGATTCTTGCGAAATGGCTCCACAGACTCGTGGAGAAGACGAATGATTCACAGAACGAACATTACGTCAATCTTAAACAATTTTAATTATATCATCGTTTCACTATGGAGTCTTGATTGGTTCTCGCGAACGATGTATGACGCGGTTTTATGTCGAATGCTTTTTTTTTCCGGTGTAACAATTAAACGCAATCATTGATAAGATAATATTATATATATTAACACGTTGCATGAATATATGGTGAACACATCAATGCCACGATGGCATCGTATCGACATATATATATAATATATATAAATAATCAACATATTTCTAGGACATACAAATATTTATTGGAAGTTATATTCATTTAATTAAAGACTCCTGCTCTCTTATTGAATTATGACGTCAAAAGCGTGAAATTATGATTTTTTTTGCGAATTACATTAAAATATTTTTTTTAATATAACCATTTATGGTCAATAATATAAATTAGTAAAATATGACAAAACTTTTTTGTTATCTTATATTATATTTAATAAGACCTGCTTATGACGATCAAGATTTATATTAGCTATTTATTTTATGAATCAAAAAGTTTTCGGTATTTTATTAGTCAAATTCAAAAGCGTATTTTACTAATTCATATTATCAAACATGACTAGCAACATTCCAGAAAACATTTATTTCAATAAATTTCTTAAGAAAAGAACTCGCGTGATTTCTCGCTTCTGATGTCATAATTCAAAATGGCTGCAGTGAGGTTCACAAGTTTTTAAAATTGAACATACAAATTTTACTGTTTTTTAAAAAATGTTTAATTGACAATAAATATATTAAAGATTGTTATACTTGTAAGAATATGCGTAGCTAAGAAAAATTTGTCGCACTTATATGTTATATCTTAAGAAATATAGGAACCAGAGGAATAAACAATAATAATTTCGAACAATCATAGATAAAATATTCACAAGAATGTATATCGTGTCATAAAGAAAAATATGTATATAAGTATACTTACAAACATCTATAATTGTAAATTGTAAAATCAATAACGGTGTATGCTAAACATATATAAGCTAAACTCTTAAGCTTTTATATCAGATAATCGACAATGGTTAATGGTGTTAGCATTCTTCAGTTTGCCTCGGGACTCCCATTAGACTCTTTTCCTCTTTCCTCCCTCCTCCTTCCTTTTTTCCCATCAGATAATCACAAAAAATATTCATGATTGTAAGATTTTGATATATCGTCGCGTTAAAATTAAAGAATTATTATTTAAATTTAATTTAATTTATTATACAAATTTAATTAATTATTAATTTTACTTTTTATACATACATTTATATATATGTATACTATATATACATTTGTAAAACTTTCGAGAATTTACAGCGGAAATATACTTCATCCGAGTTAATTTATATTGCATAGAATATCGAATATATAGACAGCGATGCGACGTTGCAAAATCAGCAAAATGTGTGCAATCTCATATACATATTCATAGAAAAAGTAGATAGTTGATATCAGATATGATCACGTGTGTATGTTTTCATATTTAAAATTAAATAATTTTTTAAAGTAAAATTTTACGTATTTTACATCATAAAATTAAGATCTTTTCTAGATCAGAGATTTAAGTGCTAAGTATTTTAATAATAAATTTAATAATAAATATTGTAAATATTTATTATAGTTATAAAATATTATTAATTAATTAAATATACTTATATAATAAATATATTTTTATTAATAACATTATGGGTATACTAAATATTTACTAAATATATACTAAATGTAAAACAATATAAATATTTATAAATATTTACATTGAATGTTTAACTTCCAAGTGTGATGCATGATGTATCGCATGATACGTATGATGATATATATGACTACATAACGCTCAATATGTTAACATCGATATTAATTAGAGTTCCTAGAAGTAATTAGAAACTTTGCAGTTCAATTTCAAGATTGAAGAAGAATTCTCAGAATTTCTCTGCAATTCAACAAATGACAATTGAGCTACTTAGTTGTTTTTTATTAACAAAAGTTATCTATTTATAAAAGCATGCAAAATAAAGTCTAATAAACTTATCTCTTTTTTTATTTTAAACAAAACACATTTTTGCACGTACATGTCTATTAATAACTATAATAATAATTAATAATAATAAATATATATAATTAATTAATAGGTAATGGACGAAAAAAAATATGTATATTTCACTCTAAATTATAGAATATAATTAATAATCACACAATACTTATTAATTTTTAAATTGTTTAATCTTAAGAATAATTAAAGCCTTATTTTTGCCAGTATATATGTGTGAAGAATAGTATATAGTAAAATAATTTGTAATAAAATAGAAATCGAATAAAATAGAGTATTATTTAATTAATTATTTAATTTTTAACAAAATGAATATAATTTACTATAAATAATAATTTAATAATTATAATAAAATTTGAAAAGTAATTTTGCAGTAATCGCGGTATTTTTTTTATCGCAGTAATTACTTCGAATAAATATGTGTTTTTTGGACTGATTGCTGTGACGTAAATCAAATATAAATCAAATAATAAATCAAAATATAAGCGCGTTTATAAAAATAAAAAAATGTGAGAATATCAACAAAATAAGATTTAAATAAAAAATTTAAAAACCGCAAGATGCCCGTGAATTCTAAATCTGGATTAAATATTCATTATATTTTAATGGAATTGCATAATTTTCACTTTTAACTAATAATTCGGGAAGAAATTATAGGAAATAAAATTTAAAAAATGTATTTTTAGATTATACGATAAGAAAAAAATTATATAAGCCTAAGATACAAACATTTGTATTGCCTTAATTTTTATTTGGGTTTACTAGATCATTCTGCAGCATTATTGAAGTAAATTATATCTTATCTGTATCTCTGTGATAGCTATCATATAAGTAATTTTCCTTTTTCTTTTTACTTCATTTATATATATACAGGGTGTCTCAAAATTAGACCGACAAATTTCAGGTGGTTATAAAATTGACAAAATTGACTTGTTTTAATGTTCTTAACTATCTGAAGTTTGTCGGTCTAATTTTGGCTTGTATATTTAACATTTAAGAGTATTAATATATTCTAACATAATATATATTTTTCCAATAATAATTTATATAATTTTTGTGTTTTAATTGATATACACATATATTTGATGAAAAAAAATCAACATAATCATTATTCTCTCATTTGTTATAGGATGACTTGAAGACTAAGCTTAAAGAAGCAGGCAATAGTTTGGTAGTTATTGATTTTTTTGCCGTATGGTGTGGACCGTGCAAGATGATTGGACCACTAATTGAAGAACTGTCAAAGGTTTTATCACATTCAATTCTTTTCATTTCATTATCCCCATCAAGTATTATAAAAATTTTTTAATTAATGTAAATATCTTCTTTATATACAGGAACTGTTGGATGTTGTTTTTCTCAAAGTTGATGTGGATGAATGCGAAGATATTGCTGCTGAATATGAAATATCCAGTATGCCTACATTTATTTTTATAAAAGAAGGCAAAGTGGTATGTATTACATTCGAAATGATTTAATTTTAAACATTAAAATTTTTTACATTAATATTGAAGAGAAAGAACAGTCAATAATCAAATGAAATTTTTGCTTTTTTAGTTGGAGACTTTCTCTGGTGCAAATGTCGAAAAACTGAAAAATACAGTTCAAAAACACAAATAAATAATATATCACGATTGTTTAAATATATTTTTTTTTAAACAAAAATAATACTGAATTAGCACTATTTTAGACACACCGTATTGAATAGCTATTTATGCATATGAATAAAAACAGCGAATTTTGTATTGTGTCACAGATGTCTAAACTAAATCTAAGTCGCTGATTTGAGATTTTGATCTATGGTCGGCCGGATTTCTGGATTGTTTAAATATATTTTTTTTTAAACAAAAATAATACTGAATTAGCACTATTTTAGACACACCGTATTGAATAGCTATTTATGCATATGAATAAAAACAGCGAATTTTGTATTGTGTCACAGATGTCTAAACTAAATCTAAGTCGCTGATTTGAGATTTTGATCTATGGTCGGCCGGATTTCTGGATTCGGCAATATGATATTTTACAACAAAATAGTGATGGTATATGTAGTGCATATGTAATATCCGGCCCAAAGAATAACAACGGGCCAGTCACTGCTCTTTTGACGAATTTAGCGATCTAGTAGTATAGATATCTGTGCATTTTAGACATTGAAAGAAAGCTGATTTTTTTTATAAACTGGAAACATTTTATTATATCTTTTTTGCGATTTTTTTGCAAAAGTATGTAATCAACTTACAAACATAAAATATAATTATGCATTCATAGAGAATGATATTGTGTATTTTTACATGTGTAATGATGGTAATACAGAGAATGCTCCAGTGCCAGATTTGCACGGTTGTCCCAACATCAGTCTACTCGAAGGTGATAATATATCATCCTTTTTTCCTATACATGAAAAATAAAATATATATATACAGAAATAAAATTATATATATATATACACATTATACACAAAACATGTTCGTTTGCGCATGCGTACAATACACATATTGATTGAAATTAAAAATTTCAGGATATTGAATTGCAATTCTAGTTCTTGTAATCAAATGATTACAAGATGTTTACAGAACTTTAACGACTTCCATATACAGAGTGTACCATTTTACAAGATCCACACAAATATCTCAGAAACTTCGCGTTATCTTAAAAAATGTTTCAAATAAAAATTATTTGATATTGATGGAATCATCTAATGCTAATTTTTGAAAAATAAATATTTTACGAGATATTTTATAGTTTATGTAAAATTATGTCACTATATCATTAAAGTACAAAATATCTCGTAAATCATTCACTTTTTGATCATCCTATCTTTATAACTTTTTGTGCCAAATATTGCAAGAAATCGATTTATATGAAAAAATTATAGTGGTTCCATTTAAGAAAAATGAAGAGAGAGGCCCCCCTATTGTTTCTTAAAAGCCCCAACATTTTTTATCCATCAAATTTTCAGGCACCTTGTCCCATTTAATTTAAAAAAATCCAGTTAATATTTCTAGCAATGGCGAAGAAAACAGCTTGTAACACTTTATGTGGGACATCCTGTATACATATATTACAAAATGTAAACCTCCGTTGGGATATTCATCAAAGAAACAAACAAGATTTTTTACATACATAGAAGATCCTTCTTTGTTTATCTTGACGAAATCCCACATTTGAAGTTTAATATAATTACATATTTGCATCTTACTTCTAATTATATAAAATCCATTACCTTGCAACGTCGCACTTTTCAAAAAAGCTAGCGAGCTTTCAAAACTTATTTGCTGCAATGGTGAGGCGGAATTTTCCATTCCTTTCCGACTAAGTGGTTGAAATGTGCCATCGAATGTCATATAATCAGCGATCAAGGCTAGATGCCTAAAGTCTACAGTAATACCGTACATCTTGAAGACATCCCTGACTTCTTTCACAATAACTTTATTCGCCGCTTCAATTCCATATGTTTGAGAAATATTGTAGATGTCATTAGAATACAGTTTATTTAAATTAAGTATATTATCATATTTGAACATCTCCTGCAATAAAAAAGAATAATGAAATATACATATATAAAGAGAAAATAGAAAAGTATGTTTTCTATTTATAGATTGTTCATGATACGATTTCACTTACCACTATATTTAAACCATCTGTTTTGAGAATTGTTTCGCCTTTATTTTGAAAAGTAAAAGCTTTCTTGATACACGGCGTTTCCCATAAAACAGTTTTGTCTGCCGCATTTCTAATTATTGTTGGTAAATCTAATTTGATCATTTTAAGCGGTAACTAAAAGGAATTAAATATGTATTACTCGTTTTTTTATGTAAAGCCTATATTATTACGGATTAAAGCTCCTGGCTCCTCGCCGACCATGTTGGAATTGTGACGTCAGAGGCGAGAAAACACACGCTAAAAATTCTTAGATGCCATTTCGAAATAAAAAGATATTTTAATGAAACGGCACTTCAGATGGCTTTAGCACACTCTTAAAATACCTCGGAAACTATCCCCTTTTCCCTTTATAATCAATCAACAGCTATAAATAAATGACTGTGATATGAGGCCCAGTCCGTTTGGTCTTTGCAGATGCGCAGTTATTCCGCACGACAAAGTGATATTACGATCATTTTACGGTTATTGATTGACTGCCAAGGGAAAAGAATAATTTTCGAGAGGTATTTTAAAAATGTGCTAAAGCCATCTGAAATAGTGTTTCATCGAAATATTTTTTCATTTAAAAATGGCATCTAAGAATTTTCAGCATGTGCTTTCTCGCCTCTGACGTCACAATTTAACAGCCGCGGCGAGGACCCAGGAGCCTTAGGCCCTGCGCACAATAGAAAAAATATTAGGAACAAATATTAAATATTAGGAATAAGAATTATTTTAAAATAATAAAATCGGAAAAACTCTAATATAAAAATACAAATTCGGGTATAAAGGACTCTTAATAGTTTATTAGCCCTTACTAGTCCTTTATACTCGAATTTGTATTTTTATATCAGAGTTTTTTCGATTTTATTATTTTAAAATAATTCTTATTCCTAATATTTAATATTTGTTCCTAATATTTTCTCTATTGTGCGCAGGGCCTTAGTATTACTTCGTAGATCGTACTTCAACAGATTGAACTATTTTTATAAATTCTGCTTTACAAAGAGATACAAAGTATATAAAGATTGTAACAATAAATTTTATATATATATATAGCTACAAGTACTTACCCAAAATGTGAATTTACACCATGATAATTTATTTTGGTCATAATCATAATCGACAGCATGCTCGTACATACTTATGACGGATTGTTTTCTATCAGAAAAGTTGTCATTTTTTTTGTTATTTAATCTCTCTTTAGTATAATCATTCTCTTCATTATCCTCCTTGTTTTCCGAGAGAACTTTATTCGCATTATTATTATCCGTTTCCTCCTCCTTATCATTCGTATCTTCCACCTCTTCTTCTCCTTCTCCTTCAGAATCTTCGTATTCTTGATTTTCTTGATGACGCGACAGTGACCTGCTCATCGTCGCGTCAGCATCCTCCGCGATTTCTTCCTCGTCGGATGACTCGTGCATCTCCCCTAAATCCATCCGCATTCTTTCTCCAGTATTTTCCAGCATCGTGTCATCCGGATCAATCTGATCTATCATCGCATCCTCGTCGCTCGTTCGTTTCTTTTCACCTTCGAAGTGTAACAGAACTTTGCCCGCTTTGGTGAGCTTTTGAATCTCCTTAAACATATTAGTGAAGAAAATTTTCTCAGTACACCTAATCACGTCCTCCGGACGAATGGAGAACTCCCCTTTGTAGGATTTGTAAGGAATAAATTCGATCATTACTGTGTGCAATAATCTTTTATGCGAATCCTCTTCCATCCTCCTACTTATCGTGACGTCTTTCAACACGTCGCGCAAGACGCACTTGGTTAATTTCAATCTCAGTCTCTTCGCCTGTTTCTCCAGATTTGGTAGATCGTTCAGGAAGGGTATCTCCATACTCGGGGTCTTGATATTCTTCGACGCCAACATTAAGATTTCACGCAATCTGGGAATACCCAAAGTCACGTTCATGTCGCCACGTCCGGCAAAGTGAAATGTGTTCAAGGTCATTTGGGTGGAGGGTTCGCCTATGGATTGAGCCGCTAATAAGCCGACCGGTTCGCCAGGTGGACAAATGACTCTCATAAGTTTTACGGATAACAAATCTCTCAAGGAGGATTTTTTGATCTTCGACGAAGAAGAAAGATACTCGTCTATCAACCCCTCTATTCGTTCCGGCAATACACCGAATTCTATATCCTGTCTGTATTTGGACGTTACTGGATCGGGACATCTAGCGCATAAAGCTCGAAAAATGTCCTTCGCCTCTTCGTTGGCCTTTATCCACTTTCGTATCAGGGATAATGCGGCTTTGCTTCTTCCGCTGTGACCATCGATGCATCTTCTTTTTGAAGAATTAGGATTTTGATTCTCGCTGGAGAATCTACTAAATTCGCTGATTCTCTTCTTTTGCAAAGAGGGACCATTTTTACTTTCCCACCTTTTAATTCTCTTCGTCATCTTCACGATCCCCTTATTATCATCCGTCTTTAGACGCTCCAGTAATTTTGCGTCCACGATGGCATCTTTATTGTCGACCAAAAATGGCATTTGTTCCTTTCGCAAAAATCGCGAACCCGGTATATCGAGACCATCCTCTCCGTAATAAAATTGAATCAAACTACCGTCGTAGTCCCTAACTGTCGCATCGTAACCGACCACCAACCCTTCGAGATGTTTCACGAGACATCTCTGCAGATATCCGGATCTACTGGTTTTCACGGCGGTGTCCACGAGACCTTCCCGTCCTGCCATACAGTGGAAGAAGCATTCTTGAGACTTGATACCGGTCATAAATCTATTGACGATGAAGCCACCGGCTCTAGGTGTCGGATCGTATGCTAGGAAACTCGATAAACTCTTCCCGCTGATCATCAACGGCGGCCTTTTGCCTTCCAGTTCGCTCTGGCCGAGCAAACACGATATCTGCATGGTATTAACCATGGATCCTTTTGCTCCAGATTGCACCATAAGCTGCAAGTTGTTACTCGGGAATTTCTTGAAGAGTCCCAGCTGCAGACACGTTTTATTAATATCGTTGGTATAAACGTCCAACGCGCTCTTGTACTTGTGATCGATTTGCGCGCGAAATTTCGGATTATCCCAATACGATTCCTCAATTTTCTCCTTACGTTCATCCGTGGATGTATCATCGGCTATTCTTGCAACAGACTTTTGTATATCATCCCCGATTTCCCGGCAATTGGAAATTATTTCCTTACGTCTTTTGTCGATTTCACGAGTTATCAGGATGTCCTCGACACCCATGGTAAATCCGCTGTATCGTAAATAAGTTTGGAACAACTTGGCGAACGCGCTCAACATTTTACTCGCACACTCTTCGCCATATAATTCATAAGTGCAATGAATGAGGCCGTAAGAAGTCGCTCCGTAATGCGTTTTATCGAGCACTCCGCATAATAGTTCTCCATGACGAATCACAACTTCAGCTTCCGACATAGTCATCGGATCCTTAAATTCTACTCCGCATTTCCACGCTCGCGATGTTTCCACCTGCCATTCCTTCGCGTTTATCTTCGTATTGGAGATTAGATTAATTCGTGCTTTGTGCGAGGGAATAATATTGATTATGACGGTCGAGAGAACCTGTTTACCCGACCACAAAGAGTTTGGTTTGATGATACTCGGTGGTAAGAGGATTATATCTCCCTGTAACGTCGGGAGTGCCGCGTAAACTAATTGCGTATACTGGGTACGTGAGAAAAATTGACCCCTGGTTGTCAATTGTACCCCGGATACCATGTAATCCTGTATAAGACCGCTCAACGGAGTACCGTCCTTCGGTACGAGATACTGATTGCATACGTTAGCTATGTTGTAACTCTCGCTCCTGGCCAATTCGTTTTGTGGGAAATGAGCGTTCATTTCGTCGCCGTCGAAATCCGCGTTATAGGCTTTGCAATTCGCGTAATGAAGATGCAACGTTTTCTCTCCCTTGAGAACACGCGCCTTATGGGCCATTATACTCGGTTTATGTAACGTCGGTTGTCTGTTCAACAGCAGTATATCCCCGTTTTGAAGGTGTCGATGTACTATTTTAACGCCGACGAAGGATTCGTTGGTTCTAGTCGTCGTTAACAGACGTTTCGCGATAGCTTCTCTCTGCATAGCGTCGTTACTCTTGATAGCTTGCACCGAGCCATCCTCATTCTCTATTAAAACCGCTCCAGGATGGACATCAGGTCCGTTCAAGACCAATCGTCGCAGCTCGACGACATTCCAGGGTGTCACGGTTGTGGGATACGTTAATTTTCGGGCGAAAGCCTCGGGAATGCCGATCTCGTCGATGCTTAGGTCGGGATCCGGAGTGATGACCGAACGCGCGGCGAAGTTCACCCTTTTACCCATCATGTGCATCCTGATGATACCCTCCTTCTTTTCCAGAATCTGCTTCAAGCCTAGACCGTTGATAGATTCCGGGGTTCTATTGATGTCGCGGTCCATCAAATGATCGACGTTGTTCTGCAACGTTTGCCAAGCGTTGTGTAACTTTTCGACAGCCGTCTGCCCCCTTATCTGCTCGAAGACGAGTCGATTCTCCTGCGGTAGCTGATCGGTACCACCATTCTGAATCGTTTGTATGATGTTTCCCAAGACCAGACAATCCTGTATGATGCTCTTGTAGATGTAAGTCTGAGGATGCTCGATCATTTGGCCATTGATGATGTTCACCGGTCGCACGATCGGCGGTAGAACAGGTATTACTTCGAAAAAGAAGATATCAGTAGGATATTCGATATCCACCGATTCTAAACAGGGTATGATTATCCGAAGGAAATCTTTTTCGTTGTTCCACAATCGTCGCATGTATTCCTTGGATTGATCGGGCATAATCATCACTGTGTCCAATTTATGGATCACCTTGCGCGACAGCATTTCCTTAGGGGCATGTTTATTGCTGATCATTATCTTATTTTGTAGCGTCGTAATTTTTGGCAGAACGTCGTTGCAATTCCTGCATGTCCCACTCTTGTTTCTGACATATTCCTTAAGTACAGTATCGATGTATATATGCCACTGTGTATTGACATTCTTTATATTGTTGCTATTACACTCGTGATTTTCGGACGTGGAATGACTGAATCTGCTTCTGTTGAAGAAGTTTTGCATGTAACCATCGATTACATCACGAATATACTCCGTTTGTTCCTCTTCCTTTTGGACATTTGCCTTTATGTGCGTTACTTCTTGATCTAAAGCTTCAAGATCACCGAGTTGCCCTTGATAAAGCAACTTTAATTTCGCAGATAACAGCATCTTGATATATGGTGGCATTTGTAAAGTGAAACAATTTAAGCATGATAGTCTGAGCAATGTGGATAATCCTTTGTGAAATAGTGGATTGACAACGGGAACTGGCAATTCTATGTGTCCAAAGTGGCCTGAACACTTGGCGCTACTATATCCGCATGTGCTGCATATCTCTGAATAATTCCTTGTTGCACCTGTAATAAATCGAATGTATTAAATTATAGAATAAAAAATAACACAGCTTTTTTCTACTTTATATCTAACAAGTTATTATCTTGACATATGTAAGTATTTCATAAACATCCTGTATTAAAAAAACAAAATATATATATATATATAATTTAATGATAATTGTATGTATATTAAATTTAATGATATTAAAGCTTGTACATGCACAATATGTCTCTAATAAAGACAAAATTTTTGAAAACAAATTTGTAACTATTTTTCTTTTAATAATGATATAATAGTTTATCATTAAAACAATCATATAATAAACTACCATATAAAAAAAAATATATTATTGTTAATGTATTACAATGTCCTAATTTAATATAAATTAAATATAAATATAATAATAAATATAAATAAAATTCAATATAATTGCAAAAAAAAACTGAAATCTTAATCATAACCTTATTTTAATGAAACGTTACATTGAAATTAATATTTTTATTTAAATAAATACTAAGATTATAACTAACAGTACATAATCTTTTTCTTTGCAGTAATAAAGTATAAATTGTTCAATTTTAATCTAAAATCTAAAGTATAATTCCTGAAAAATTCATTAGAAAATCATTAGAATGCTATTATAAAATTTTGTTATAAAAAATCAAGAAATAGAAAAGTATCTATTATATAAAAAAAAATATTTAATAGTTACACCTGTAACATCTTTTATAGCAAAATATATTAGAATAAAACATTTTACCTAAAGATGGATCATACAATCCTTCTTTTAGCGGATGTCCAAGGATGTTAAAAGGTATAGGTGTTCTGATTTTTGTCACACTTAAATTCCTTATATCATTTGCTGTAAACACTGAGAATAATAAATGCTGGGAGTCTTGATGTTTTGGTGTTAGACGTTGCTTATAATATTTCATTTTTTAAATATTTAACTTGCATAAATCTGCAACAAATATCTGTAACAAATAATATTGAATATCAATAATTTTCTATAAAATAATCAATATGAGGAGACATTATATTTGTCTTTGTCTCAATATAAAGGATATTGCTAAATATGTTCAAAAAGAGCTATAAAACTTAGAAACAAGTTTTTTTTAAAGAACATTTTTTAATAATTTTTATTATAATTTTCAAAATTATAGTAATAGAATCATGTATAAACAATACTTTCTCTTGTCAAAATCAACAAAATTGTCAACTACATATTTTTGATAAATAAAAATAAAAAAATTAAAATTTTTATTGTAAGAGTAAGGTATAAATAAAATTAAAACATATTCAAAATAGAAAACATTTCATACTTTAGTGATTTTTTAAATTAATTTAATTCGAATAATTTTTTTATTAATTTAATTTGAATAAAAATAAAAATTTTTTTGTTCTTATTGGTTAATAAAATGATTCATAACATTTACAATGCATATAAAATGCACGTGTAAACAGACATAAAAGCGAAACCTAACCTAACCGGTAATTATTCAGTTTAGCGGCCTCACCTCAGATATCAATAAATTTGCGCTCATTCGACGCGTTTTTGCTTAAAATGAAAGAATCTGGCAGAAAAAAGCGTCGCTCTGCCCCGCAAAGCGAAATATTAACAGTTAAAGTTGACTACTTTTGGGTTAGGATATCTGTCATACCGATGACACAAGTACTCTCTGCGGTAACATGCGCATGCTCTGTGGTATAGTAGAACAGCTTAAGGGCAGTCTACAATGGCAGTAAGCAGTATAGAGTAAAGCCTAGTCTACAATGGCAGTAAGCAGTATAGAATAAGCAGTAAGCAGTAAGCAGTATGAAATGGGAATTGCCCATTTCGTTACTCTCGGTCTTTACATCCACTAAAAACAGTATACAATGGCAATAACAAGGCTGTAGGAATAGAGAGTATACTGTTTTTAGTGGATGTAAAGACCGGGAGTAACGAAATGGGCAATTCCCATTTCATACTGCTTACTGCTTACTGCTTACTCTATACTGCTTACTGCCATTGTAGACTAGGCTTAACGCTGGGTCCACAATAGGTGATTTAAGCCCTAAGCCTTAAGAAATTGATCAATCGCAGTCAAGTATGAGGAGAAAACTCGACTGTGATTGGTCAATTTCTTAAGCCTAGTCTACAATGGCAGTAAGCAGTATAGAGTAAGCAGTAAGCAGTATGAAATGGGAATTGCCCATTTCGTTACTCCCGGTCTTTACATCCACTAAAAACAGTATACAATGGCAATAACAAGGCTGTAGGAATAGAGAGTATACTGTTTTTAGTGGATGTAAAGACCGGGAGCAACGAAATGGGCAATTCCCATTTCATACTGCTTACTGCTTACTGCTTACTCTATACTGCTTACTGCCATTGTAGACTAGGCTTAAGCTGTTCTACTCATGGTATAAATGACCACAGAGCATGTGCATGTGACCGTAGAGAGTGCTCATCATGTCGATATGACAGATTTCCTAACCCAAAAGTAGTCAACTTTAACTGTTAATATTTCGCTTTGCGGGGCAGAGCGACGCTTTTTTCTGCCAGATTCTTTCATTTTAAGCAAAAACGCGTCGAATGAGTGCAAATTTATTGATATCTGAGGTGAGGCCGCTAAACTGAATAATTACCATAAATAATATATATTTATGTAATCTGTTGTAATTATATTAATTGCATATGTTTAAAAGAGAAAATTTAATATTTATAGTATAGTGCTCAACTAACCTGGGGTACTTTCCGATTCACGCATGATGTGCATGAAGTGACAGAGAATCTATAATATGCGTGACATGAACTCAGCGTTCCCAGGTCCCGAGAGGGCGGTTATCGTATGCGTGGCGCCAAATTATCGTATTTGAACTAAAATTATCGTATTTTTAAAAATATTAATAAAATAATCATTTATATATTATTTCTTATATTAGAGATAATCGCAAATAAGTTCGTTATCAATATTAGACGCTGGAAAAAAATCTTTATTCTTAAAAATTTAAATTTATTTATATTTTATTTATTCTTTAAATTCATACACATACATATATGTGTGTGTGAATATGAAATGTTTGCTATTTCGGAAATAACTTCCTTTATAAAAAAGTTGAATTCAACTTTCGATTGGCCACCACGGCTGCGTTCGGAAACGTCACCCGAGTGCATTCCCTCTCTTTCTATATCACTACTCTCTCAGTGATATAGAAAGAGAGGGAATGCACTCGGGTGACGTTTCCGAACGCAGCCCACGTCGCTTCTTGCCGCGCAGCAAGCTTTACCGCGTCCTGTGTACAGGAGCCATATGTCAATTTGTGTTGTCAGCTGAAAAATTCTATAATTTTCTCAAATTATCGTAAATTTACGTACGATACCAAAGTGCTATCGTACATCGTACATCGTACAATGGTTAAAATTATTGTACATATACGATAATTATCGTACGGATCCTAACACTGCATGAACTATAGATTTTCTGTCACTTCATGCGCATCATGCGTAAATCGGAAAGTACCCTTGTTAACCAACAGTTGTTGAGGCCGTATCACACTAGCGATTGCTGTTGGCGGTCGCTGCAAGCTGCGCTCTGATTGGTCGACGCACGACAGCAACCGCAACTGCGACAGCGACCGCCAACAGCAATCGCTAGTGTGATACGGCCTTTATCCTTTAAGGTGCTTTTACATGGTAGCATCAAGCGTCAAGCGTCTGCGTTGGCGCAGATCTCAAATGAGATAGAATTTAGCTTCTTGCGGCTAATAATATTAATAAATATAACAAATATAAATGAATATAATTAATATCATTAATTTTCAGTACTAATGTGTGCATATTAGAATATAACATTTTGATCGACTCGACTCATTGAGTACGTTTACACGGCACCCTTAGGGCCAATTTCACCAACGTCGGTTAACTTTAACCTCCGGTTAAACTATATCTTTGTCTCGTTTCAGATACGTTCATTAAAAAGAGACAAACATATAGTTTAACCGGAGGTTAAAGTTAACCGACGTTGGTGAAATTGGCCCTTAATCAGGTTTAATAACATCCGTAGTTATAAAACTAGCCAATCACAGCCATTTCCCTAAAGAATGGAACGGCTGTGATTGGCCAGTCTTACAACTACGGATGTTATTAAACCCGATTAAGGGTGCCGTGTAAACGTACTCATTATGTTGTTAGCAGCAAAAAGCTAAGAATCTATATTTCATTTAACATCTGCGCCATGAGTTTCTGCGCAGATGCTCGACACTCGATGCTACCATGTAAAAGTACCTTTAAATATTGGAAATAAAAATGATTTTAAAATAATAAAATCGAAAAGACTCTGATATAAAAATACAAATTCGGATATAAAGGACTAGTAAGGGCTAATAAGCTAGTCAGAGTCCTTTATACCGAAATTTATTGTATTTGTATAAAATATTATGTTAAATATATATATCGATCGTAATTATTTTGGACCATCTTAAGGCTCATTCAGACAGGACGCGTCAAGCGTCAAGCAGCGAGCAGAACCAATAAGCGAGGCAATATTTTTTACGCCATTGCTAATATTACCTCGCTTATTGGTTGTTGAATGGTTGCTGCTCGCTGCTTGACGCTTGACGCGTCCTGTCTGAATGAGTACGTTTACACGGCACCCTTAGAGCCAGTTTCACCAACATCGGTTAACTTTAACCTCCAGTCAAACTATATGTTTGTCTCTTTTTAATGAACGTATCTGAAACGAGACAAAGATATAGTTTAACCGGAGGTTAAAGTTAACCGACGTTGGTGAAATTGGCCCTTAATCAGGTTTAATAACATCTGTAGTTATAAAACTGGCCAATCACAGCCATTTCCCTAAAGAATGGAACGGCTGTGATTGGCCAGTCTTATAACTACGGATGTTATTAAACCCGATTAAGGGTGCCGTGTAAACGTACTCAATGAGCCTTTACCCTTTTAATTTTTTATAGTGAATATTATGAGAAATTATGAGATTTATATAAAAAAAATTATAGTATAATTTCATTGAAAAAAACATAAATGACCTTCAAATGACCTTGAAAATTGACTTTTAGAAAAAAGTCAATAGCGCCAACTTCTTTTTTTCGAAATCCTCTACAACTTTTGTCTGAAACATTTTTCTCTAAATTGAATTTATATTATCAATTTTTTAACTGTTTCGTTTTTGATTATTTTTCGCTTTCTATTTAAATGCATTAAATTAGAACATTTGTGTTTTTTTATTATCAAAATCACCGACGAGCATAATCTCCGTCGCAGTGTCAATAAGATATTTAAATCTTTTTTATACATATATATATTTTATATATTATTTCAATATATGTATATTCTGTTCAAATCTTTTCTATATATTATATGGAGCAAAATTATAAAATTATAAATTTAAATAATTTCCATATAATTAAAAAATTATAAACTTTGTCCCAAATATTATATATTATATGACAATATAAAATGAGCTTAATATTGAATATTTTGCAAGAAACTATATGTTTAGTCAAATTTTGACTGAGAAAATTGACTGCATTCATAAAAAATTGCAAATGCTTTTTAATATATGATTATTAACTGCAAATTAATATATAAAAATACACATATATTCTACTATATACAATTAAAAGTTTTTGTATTTATTTGTCCAATAAAAAAATCGATGTTTAGTTGTTTATATTTTAGTAACACACTTTTTTACTCTTATTGTAATACTCATATGTTGTGTATTAATCTATGAAAATTAAAAATATCTAATTATTTCACATACATATAACTTTTTTACGACATCTTACAATGGTAAATACAAAAATTCATGACAAATAAGCAATTTAATATTTTCAACATTATACAATTATTAAAATTGTCTAATTAAAATTAGATATTAGGATATTAGGTTATTATAAGGATAAAATGAATTAAAGTATAAATATAATATGTAATACATATGAATAAAAGTTGAAAAATAGTTAAAGATAGAATTAGTTCTTAAAGTTGTTATGTAGCTATATATGCAGCTTGTTATTATATCGTCATACGCAGAACTATAGAATCTATCAAATTATGAATTAAATTTTATCATTTCAAAAGTTACAAGAAATTGTAAATTTTTGATTAAATTATAAAGTGCTAAGGCACCAGAGGTAAAGGCAAATGATAATAGTGATTGACATTATGTTACTTTCTTAAATATTGTATTAAGATCATACTATAGAAATTTCTTATGTATGTAATTATTTAATAATAGTGTGTGCTATTAAGAGATTTGTTTACATATATATATATATATATATATATATATGTGTAATATATCCTAAATTTCTCTCTCTCTCTCTCTCTCTCTCTTTCTTAACTTTCTTTATTCCTTGATTTATTCTCAGATTTCTTATTATTTATTTCAGACAGCAAAACAAATAAATTTTCTTTTGGATTATATTCATCCCTTTAATTGCCATTATATTCCAAGTATATTTTATATAATTGTAATCTGAAATTGTAAAGCTAATGGTTATCAAATTAAAATTAATTATTTTATCCTTTTCACTGTATAGTTCCTTCTCCAAGTAGTAAACTGACATCATTAGACGTCAAAATAATGTCACTCGACGTCTGATGATGTCAAAATGACGTACGCTTGCTATCTGGGTCTTCTGTCTCATATTTTTATAAATTATTTTCGCAAACAAATACACAATGATAAAAAAAAGCAAACTTACTAACTTTATTAAACATTATATATCGTCGCACTACCAAGATGTTATCACATTATGCACGTCATATATTTTTGAATAAATGATGAGAAAGGTAGCACACATTACATCTTTTAATACATGGCAGTTAATAAAACCAGCGCGCAACATTCATAATTTTCCAATATTACCTATAAGTATGTTTATCATTTCCAATTATTTAATTACACATAAATAAATTAGCTCTTCCATGTAAAAACATATTTCTGATTCATATTAAACGCTTTCATTTAGAAAGTTCTATAAACTATAATGATATACATAAATTGTGGATAACTTTTTTGCACGAATTGTGATTATAATTCTAAGTAGAGATTGATAAAAAAAAAATTACTGCTCCATCAAGTATTTTTTTGAGAGGTTTGCCTAATATCTTCAGAAATCCAGTAATCTGACGAGATCATAATACACATTTTGGAAATTTACATTTTGTCATCACAAGAATTACAAAACATAACACATTAAAGATAATTTGTGTCATTAATCGATGAATGACTTAGAATAAAACTCTATATTCGAAATTGTTATTTACAATATTTATTTGATACAATTATAGTCAAATTTGACAAAATTCCTGTCAAAACATAACGTTTCTATGATACTGTCCCAACATCACATAGATGCATTCCATGTTCTTGTTTGTTTTATAGTTTTATTCCTTACACATCAATCCTAAGACGGAATTTGCTTCATTTTCTATTCTGCCATATAATCTACTTTATTATGCTGCATCATATCTTCGATTATTAACTCTGATGCTTAAATCACTCAACATTTTTAATCGAGATAACACAATGGATACCATATGCATACAAAATACATAAAGATACTATTAAAAAGAAAGTATATATATATGCACTAAGGTGAAAATTACACTCGATGGTTTCGGTTTTAATAGTTGCAGACGGTTTTAGCAGTTGTTGCTAACATATACATCTCTCCTAATACCTCTATTCGATAGATGGTAGGTGAAAAGTAATCAAGAGGTATGGAGGGGACAACTGCAGAAGGCAGTAAAATGTCAATATGACAATCAACAGGACAGTACAATAGTCAAATGTCAATATGACAGTCTTTTGAACACCATGAGGTCATGGGAACACTGTTGCGCTCTGTAGTTCGCTACGATACCATTTCATGCCATCCACTGGTATTTGAAGAGTTTGTTTCTAGCGATACTGAAAATAATAAATGCATAAGGAGAAAATTATTTATAAAGAAGGTTGCACACTCATACATTGCAATGACTTTTATATTATAAATAATTACTTGGAAGACTTTCGCGAAGACTTACCAGTCTTATCATTTTCAACTCCGTCTAGAGAAGATGATCTTGGACCCCATATCCTTACTGTAAAATCATCTGATACAGAAGCCATCATTTGATGATAAACAGGATTCCATGAGACACAATTAACTGTTCTACTGTGTCCTGTGAGCGTCGCTATAGGTAATTCTCTCTTGATATGCCAGATGTATACTTTAGTATCTGTGTTAACATAAAAATAAAATTAATAATTGTGTTAAAAAAATAAAAATCTTTTTTTCTAAATAATGTAATATATGATGTGATTTAATGCATAACAATTTTTTTTATGACAAACCTTCGCTACCAGATGCAATAAAATCTTGATTAGTTCCTCCAAAACAACTATGAATAGTAAAATGTCCTTGAGTGACTCCTTGAAAACGTCTTACAAGGCATCTATCTTGCAAGTCCCACAGATGCACACCTTGATTGGCCACATTCAATAACGCGAGTCGATCTGCTTTGTTTACGCTAAATGACATGACGGGATGATCTTCTTGCAACCTATGATAAAGTAAAACAATTTTGTTAAAAATTTTATTTAATCACCTAATAAAAGGCTCTAAATTGATTACTGAATCGTACATTGTAAAATCGCATAAATCATCAAAGTTATATCCTCGAATTCTATGATGTGTATCAGCGGCTAGAACAGTTTTTCCATCACTGCGACACCATAGACACTTTACTCTTACTCCTTCCCATGAATCGGAGACGTTGCCATCCATATCCTAAAATTTTTTATTAAAGTTCAATACATTAAAAAAATGATCGATATGAGTTTGAGTTATAATTTTTCTTTTTAATAAAAAAACCTATCAATTTTTTTGGCTGCAAACTTTAAATATTTATGTTCTCGTTCTCTCCTTTATAATAAAAACAAGTAAATTTTCAAATAAATAATTGATTGAAACAACTCAGTGTTAATCTATAAATCTATATCATTAATTAATATTCATAAATGACAAAATTTGAAAACTCATTGAAAATTTTTAGAAAGTAGTTTCATGTCTGCAGCTAAAGAATTATAAACTGTGTTATACAGGGTGTTCCAAAAGTCCTGCAACAGTTAAATATTTCGAAAACAAAGATTTTTTGAGAAAATGTTTCAAATAAAAGTTGTAAGTAGTAAAATTAGTGTGACTATAAATAGTATTTATAATAAGTATTTTTCGAGTTATGAGGCTTGAAAGACACAGGATTTTGACATAAAATACAAAATATCTTGTAAAACATTAATTTTTCGGTAATCTTACCTTAATATTTTTATGGACAGAATAATGAGACCTATCAATTGATGTAAAGAAAACGCATAATGTTTTTAAGAAAAAATGTTGCAAATTGTATACATTTTTTTTTTAAATAACTTCGTTTTTTTTACACCAATTGATTTGTCTAATTATTTTATGCATAAAAGTATTATGGTAAAATTATCGAAAAGTAAATATTTTACAAGATATTTTGTATTTTATGTCAAAATACTGTAAACTTCAAGCGTTATAATTCGAAAAGCACCGAATAAAAAAATACTTTATTATAGTGTTTTGAAAAGTTCTCGAGATAAGCTACAAGAATGTGCGATCAAAAATAAAGGTTTCCATTAAAAAATTTTAAAGTAAATTTTACATGGCCTTAACAATGCTATTTATAGTCACACTAACATTACTATTTAATGTGCCATAATTTTTATTTGAAATATTTTTTTTAAAAAACCTTTGTTTTCGAGATATTTGACTGTTACAGGACTTTTGCAGGACACCCTGTATAACTTATGCTTATTATTAATTCATAAAAATTAACGTACGCATTGATAAAATTGACCACGAAGCCCTCCGGCTACGAATTTATTCGAATCACGATGCCAGGCGCAAGCTGTCAGCGAATCATCCGTACTCTGAGTCAGTTTCACGCGTAATTCACAATCGGGCGTGTCGACGTTCCAGAGCCACAATTCGGGACAATCCTCGGGACCGCAAGCAATTAGATGACTACTATCAGGGCTCCAGGCAATTAGGGCTACGCCATATGTATGTCCTTCGAGTGTTTTCCTATGTGTTACTTTTAAGGTTTCCTATATGACATTTAAACAAATGTTTATATATATTGATTACATTTCTCGAGAATCAAACAAAATTAGATCCTGCGCACAAAAGAGAAAATATTAGGAATAATAATTATTTTAAAATAATAAAATCCAAAAGACTCTTATAAAAATATAAAATCGGGTATAAAAGACTTTATACCCGAATTTGTATATCAGAGTTTTTTCGATTTTATTATTTTAAAATAATTCTTATCTCTAATATTTAATATTTATTTTTAATATTTTCTCTAATGTGCGCAGAGTCTTAAACAAGAAGCCAATCACTAATCACACTTCTTTTGTACTATGATTTTTTTTGCCAACTTGGAGTTAAGTTTTCCTCAGTAAAAATTTCAAAAAATTATTAAAATTGTAACTTAATTTAATGTATTTTTAAATTTCATAAATTAAAATAAAACTTGGAATTATATCTAAAGAATAAGATTTTCTATCTATTTGTTCTTCTGAAATATAAGGGTTTTCACGAAACTTTATTTTCAATCATTTATTCAAATATTACAAGTATTTTAATATTTTTGTAGAAAAAATAAAGTTGACTGAAAAATCTATAGTTTAGAAATGTCATTAGTGAAGATCTTATATATTATCAACAATCTATTTAGTTATTTATAAAATTGATCAAATGTTTTAAAAATTTCATAAAAATTAACTATTTTATAAAAAAACTATTATAAAATTATTTTAATTTCATAAAGTTCATTAAAATTAATAAGTAACTTTTGATAAAGCTAGAAACATAATATAAGGATAATACACATTAATATAAGAAGAAAAAGAGAAAATAGAAATGCAAAAAAAAATTTTTATAATTTGTATATCGTCAAAATATAAATCATATATTTTTTTTAAGAATAAGTTAAAAAAAAACATTTTAAAAAATGTTTAAAACATTTGATCAGTTCACACTATAATGTATACTCACTGGATCTACATCCCATATAATTACAGTCATATCTTTAGAACCTGTGGCGAGTTTGAGACCGTCGGGTGAGAATTTGCAATACCAAACTTCATCGCAATGATCATTGAGTATCTGTATGGTATGGCATGGAAATTGCTCCTTGCCGCAATTGTGATCCACGAGCAGAGAGACGTTTTCTAGACTCGTCTGCTTCAGAAGAAAAATTATTAATAATTTTAATTGAGAAACACATACACACACAAATTTATCCTATAAAAGAATATTTATCTTTATAAAAAATTACAAATCTATTTTTATAAATTACATAATAATTATTGATAAAATAAATTTTTGTCAAACAAAACATAGCGTGGCTTAAAATTTATCCAAAAAATTCTTAATAGTGAACATCCTGTTGTAATAAAATTTAGGAAAAAATATATATATATATCATATAAGTGTATAAATGTGTATGTGTGTATGTACATATTCATATACATATATAGAAGAATTTTTTTCCCAATTTTCTATATATATTTATGTATACATACATAAATATATATAATTATCAGATATCACAACAATAAGATATTTTGTTACTGAAAGGGGGGAAAAAAAACATTTTTATATAATAAAAAATAACTACTAATTTTAAATAAATTGAGACACAAAAAAACGCCAAATTATTATAAAACAAATATTTTGAACAAAAGTTCAGTTTGAAAGGAGAAATAAGATGCAGCATTTATTTTTGATATTAGTCACATCAAGGTCATATTAAGCTCAAGACCTTAAGTTTCCATATCAAAATAGGACACCTCATTTTTTAATTTTGGATTCTTGTAGCTGATGTCGAGGTGTTTTTAAAATGGTATTGAATAATCATAACAACTCCACGTGATACATTTTGGTTCACACTAAATGCTAAAAGTACACAAACTTTGAAGGTTCATATCTAAAGAAATCTTAATCAAAAGAGACTTAATAACTTTTTGAATGTCTCGACATCAGCTACAAGAATCTAGAATAACAAATAAATTACTATATACACTACGCAAAACAATTAGGGGAGCGCTTTAAAACTTGTAAAATTTGATGATTTTTAAAGAGCCATATCTCAGCTTAGGAAGATCGTAGGACCGTAGGACAATGTTTCTGGGCGCATTTTAACGGGTGAAACTTCGACTTTAAAATGGGTAAGGTTGCATTATTCGTCTTATCAAACAGTTTTTCTTGTGAGGCTCAAAATCAGATCGTGAAAAAATTCTGGAAATTTCATGACTTTATAGCCGTCCATGGAAAAAGCAGGGATGGAACACAAATGTCACCACATTGGCTATGAAGTGGGAAACCTTCCCTTTAAAATGTCGCAAGAAACATTGCTCTATCATACCTATATGCTCTATATATAATTTAAAGATTAAAAAAGTCATTTTTTATGACCTTTTTCAATGCAAATTTTGAGGATTTATATAATCTATTGTATTTAAAATAATTAAAAATAAGAAAATAAATAATAATAGTTATTTTTTAGATATATCTTTTTACATTTACTTTTTAAATTGAGATCAATATATTATTGCTATAATTTCAAATTGAGACATTTTAAATTTTAATTGATAATATGTGTCATTTATAATCAAAATATTATATACATTAATTATAAATAATGTATGAATTTCTTATTCAATTTTAATCTTCTTTTCGCAGAAAAAAATGATAAGATAACTGTTTTAAACTCAAGTTTTTAAAACATGTTATCTTTCAAATATAAAAATTTACTCATCAATAATAATTAAATCTTTCCTAAAATTACAAAATAACAAGATTTGAAGATGCTGCAAATTTAAATACTATTTCTTTAATGAAAATGTGATAAAAAACAATAATTTTATCATATATTTTATGAATAATTCTATAAATCTACTTTGTTTTGAGAGATAGATATACCAATATTACATACCGAACTTATTAAAGATATTTCAGTATTTTTTTAAATATCAGAATAGCAATATAATACTATAAAAAAAAAGATAGAGGAAAAAAGCATATTAAAGCATATTAAAAAGTATAGAAATAATATGATAAGGAAGTACAAATATATTTAAGTTGATAATTAAAATTGCAATGCAATTCATTAACATACCTGCGTATGCGTTATATGATACGTGCAGAGTTGGTTTTGCATTTCCACAGCTTGACATAGTAAAGAGTGAAGTCTGCGTGGCGGTAACATAATGGAGGGTGGCAGGTATCTTTGTAGTCTGTCCATAAGCGCAGCCCTGGAGGCTGGCCCTTTGCCATCCCAGCCTGCACGTGTCTGTCAACAAGTGTCCATTTGCTAGTGATCAAATTTTCAGTTTGTAAGTTAGTTTCAAAGATATCTCAAGACTGAGGAAGCTTCAATTTTCATAGGAACTTATTAAAATAAAACATTGCCCTGTGCAACCATGTGTCTGTTATTTTACGCAAATATATAAAATACCTGTAATTCGTCTCGACCACTGCACATCATAAATAAGGATAACTGATGAACACGACCAGTATTATGACCCAAAGGTGTAAGCTCATTGCGTAGTACGTGTAATGCGTCGAATACCATACCTTCTTCCAAATATTCTAAATATTTTTGTTCTAGCAGTAAGAACTTCATTTCCTATGGATAAGAAAAGAATACCAATTAAATTATTATAAAAAATTAATTATAAAAAAATTAGTTATAAAAAGTTAATTATAAAAAAAAATTAAATTAATTGTGTATATTTTATTAATTGTATTGATAAAAAACTATCCACAAATGCTATCCTTTTCAATTACAATTCTTTAAAATTACACTTTCTTTCTCTTTTATGCATTTTCTTATTATTTATCTGCCCTTTAATCATATATATAATTTAATAGAATCAGTATAAAATATTGTAATCCTATTCTAAAAGTTAGTTTTTTACTTTAAGCTTTAAATATCCAGTTGTAAAGTTATTAAAAAGAATAAAAATGTTATTTCACAATTTTCTATAAAAATTATACAAACAAATTTTCCAAAAAATTAGTTTTGCAGTAATTTTTGCATTAAAATGCTATTATATATATTGATTTATAATGATTTCTACATATTTCATATTTCAGATTTATTTCATATTTTAAATTTCCGAAATCTTCATATTAATTTATAATTTTTTCAATATCTAACTCGAAAAGAATATATTTATCAATCTGTATTTATATATTTTTTTTATCATTGGTATAATTAACAGAATATATAAATTAAGTTCAAACCAAACATTTTAAAAGCATCTTGTATTATCGTAATCATTAATTATATTGTAAAGATTTACCACTAAACTCTGGTGAGCACTGTTTAAAAAGGACTTAAGTTCATTGAGGTCATGATCCGCTTTATTCCAATCGCCATCCATAACATGCTGCCTAAACTTTGCTGCAGCAGGATGATCTAGTCGACAACCTGATTCTTGCATAAGCAGATCTGCTGTACGACTAAAAAAAATAATGTATTTCTCTCTATTTATTATTAATTATAAATTACATCTCTTTATATAATTGTTATCATATAATTCCTCTCTATATAAATCTTGTTACAAAAATTAATGCAAATTTTTTTAAGAAGTAATATTAATAAATTTATGGGAGCCTATATAAATATTACAAAATAAATGTAACTTAATATTGTAACTGTGTCAGTATGTCAATGTATTGTCTGATAAAATACATAATTAGACATAATTTGGAGAGAAATGTAATTATAATTTTATATAAATTTAAATTACCTCCAATTATTGGAGATAATTTAAATTTTCAATGCCATTTGTATCTTTTACATTGTCATAAAATAAATGTAACTGATACAGACACTATATTACCTATATTTCAAATTTCTATTACTAATTTTTTTCTACCACATAAATATTGTCCATATAAACTAATACAATTCTCTTAAAAAATTTGAATTGACAAAGAAAATAGTAATTATCTATGAAACTCTAGCTAACAGTGACAGAATAACTATTGTAATATAATTAATGACTTATATATAATCATTCTGTCACTGTTAGCTAGAGTTTCGTAGATAATTACTATTTTCTTATATATTATTATATATTTATTATTATTATATAATATATATATATATATATATATATATATATATATATATATATAGTAATCTTGTTAATAGAAAAATAAGTAGACTTTTATAATTGATTTATAAGTAGATTTTTGCAATTGATAGTGAATTACTTCTCATTATTAAATAATAATGAGACCAATGACATAAAACATTGAGAAATTAAATAATGATACATACTCTAAACCAACTGTTTTTAAATGTTGTCCAATAAGTCTCACAATATCTTGATTAGTTTTGTCCATTATTTTGGGAGGTCCCAGGCTCTGATTTATTTCCCCGTTCACACCGTTAACATCGTTATCTGAGTCAGGTAGCAAGTTGCCGTTGGCATGAAGTCCGCCAGAGTCTGCCTTAGCTCCGTTTTGTTGTAGTCCGGAAGATACACCGCCATTCGAAGCCTGCTGCTGCATTATGCTGTCGTGTACACTGAAATGTCCATGATGACATTGACAATATTATTAATTCAGAGGCATCACACAATGTATACCTATATTCTATTAGAATATTTCTCATAATTTTTAATAGTTTTAAAATATCAATATTTAATCAATATTTAATTAAATATTAATTAAAATTTAATTTAAAATTAAAATTTTAATTAATATAAAATAAATAAATAAAAAATAACATTATTTATATTAAATTAATTTTTAGTATTATTATTATTCAAGATTATAAAATAAAAAATCCTAAATATTTTTAGTATTATTATTAAATTAAATTATTAGGCTACACATAAAAAGAGAGAAAATAAAATTCTAAATAATTATACAAATATAAAAAAATACAAGTACACACACAAAGAGAAATCAAAGAGTACAAGCACGTAAAAAAAAAAATACAAAAAAATCGGAAGATTCCGAAGTTGTAGGAAGAGGAAGAGGAAGAGGAAGAGAAAGAGAGAGAGAGAGAGAGAGAGAGAGAGAGAGAGAGAGAGAGAGAGAGAGAGAGAGAGAGAGAGAGAGAGAGAGAGAGAGAGAGAGAGAGAGAGAGAGAGAGAGAGAGAGAGAGAGATGCGTTCGCGTGCTCTCGGTTGTCGTAAAACAAAAAAAAAAGATAACGCATTACCGATAGTTATCCATGTCCGGACTGGGGGAGTGCTGCTCGTCCGCTGGTCTTAGGGTAGCCGGTAGGGAACTACGGGACCTTTTGCGCGGTGGCGGAGCGAGTCCACCGTCGTCCGACTCGCTGCTCGAGGCCAGGCTTATGCGCGTACCGCCCCGTTTTTCACACGATTATTGTCCCCCGGGGTGAGATGAGCGATGGTGTCGGTTGACGTTTGGAGATGGCTGGAGGAGGTGGTGGCTGGGGTGGCCAAGAAGCAGCAGCAGCAGCCACGATTGCACGTTTTTTTTTTTTTTTTTTTTTTTTTTTTTTTTTTTTTTTTTTTTTTTTAGGCAAACAGGTCGACTAGCTTCGTTTTTCCCCTTGCCACACTTGTCGTTTAAAGCGCAGCACCTCGAAACGTCTCTCTTTTTTTCTCTCTCTCTCTCTCTCTCTTTCTCTTCTCCGCGTCAGCTGGGAACTGTCACTGCAGCTACAGCTACGTCGCCGTCGACCTGCTGGCTGACTTGCCCCAGCTGATTCGTCGTACGACTCGACTGGAAGAGTCCGGGAATGGAGGAACTCCCTTCGCCAGAACTAGACGCGGAGCCAGAGAGAAGAACAATGACTACGGGCACACAGCTGATACTTGTTTGGATTGTCTCGTTTACGTCACACCGTGGTTCTTCCTTGCGGATAGGCTGGCGATTGTCGCGCCTGCTACATCCGCTCGTTACGTACTTCTTGGCTTGGAATAGCCAGTGGTAGTAGTGGTAGTGGGCTTCGCTTTCTTCGCCTTTCTTTGTCTATTTGAAGTCGCTATTTCGCCGTGAGATGCCGCTACGGGACTATTTTCTGGTAGAGACCCAAGTGGAGCCGGAAATTGGCAGAATACGACAGATAGTTGTTTTGACACTCTTTCTCACTCTATTTTCTTTCTCTTTCTCACTCTATAGCTCTTTCTCACTCCATCTTTTGGCTGTCATGACAGTATACTTGACAGCTTTGACAGCTAAAGGGTGGCCATATTCTCTTCTATACGATAGAGTGAGAAAGAAGAGTGTCAAAAATTGATAGAGTGAGAAAGAAGAGTGTCAAAAATTGATAGAGTGAGAAAGAAGAGTGTCAACTATCTCACTCTGTCGTATTCTGCCAATTTCCGGCTTCACTCGCTGCTACAGTAAGGGCCATTCCACAATAGGTTGCAAATAGAGCAAAGCTACTTGTCAGCTGATTGGTCAATCCGCAATTGTCAACTGGCAACGAGGGCATTTGCAACCTATTGTGGAATGACCCTAAAGTATAGGAATGCTTTGTCTATATATATATATATATGTCATTGAGTTTAATATTCTAATATATTAATATTATAATATTATTAATAGTATAATGTTAATATTATATATTTCAATAAGTATATTAATATTATAATATTTCAATACGTAGGGTTTGATTTACATTTTATTAATATTTACCACTGATGAGGTACTATTAAAGGCCTAGTTTACACCGATTGTTTGATACGCGTATCAAATAGTAAATAACTATTAAATTCGTTTATTGATTGGCTGATCAGCTCAAATGCACTACTTGATACGAGTATCAAATGATCGGTGTAAACTAGGCCACTGACCGATGGTCTTAAGCCCGTATCAGACTACCGACTGCGAAGGCCGACCCGACTGCCGATCGCAACTGCCGACTCACATCTGGCCAATCACAGCGAGTCGCCGACTGACTGGGTCGCTGTGATTGGCCAGATGTGAGTCGGCAGTCGCGATCGGCAGTCGGGTCGGCCTTCGCAGTCGGTAGTCTGATACGGGCTTTAGGCCAGGTCTACAATAGGTGTAGTAAGGCCTATTTCATCAACGTCGGTTAACTTTAACCTCCGGTTAAATGATATCTTTGTCTCTTTTTAAGAACACATCTGAAAAGAGACAAAGATGTGGTTTAACCGAAGGTTAAAGTTAACCGACGTTGGTGAAATTGGCCCTAAGCCCTAAGCCTTAAGAAATTGATCAATTATGCTGGGTCCATAATAGGTGATTTAAGCCCTAAGCCTTAAGAAATTGATCAATCGCAGTCAAGTATGAGGAGAAAACTCGACTGTGATTGGTCAATTTCTTAAGGCTTAGGGCTTAAATCACCTATTGTGGACCCACTGTTACAGTCAAGTATGAGGAGAATATTGGACATTGGTCAATTTTTTAAGGCTTAGGGCTTACTACACCTATTGTAGACCCGGCCTTATGGGAGTTAGTGGCCGCGTTCAGCAGACTCAACTGCTAAGTAGCAATCGAACGTGATTGGTTCCTACTTTAAGATCCAGCCAATCAGCATGGAATGACATCGGAAAATTGCTCAACTGTTGAGTCCGCTGAACGCACCCAATGGGCGCGTTCAGGGGGTCGATCATGTAACTTTTCTTTAGAGCGAAAACGTGAAAAGTGAACAATTTCACTATGGAAACCAATGCGTGATTGGCGGAACAGAGCAAAATTTTTCACTTTTCACGTTTTCACTCTAAAGAAAAGTTACGGCCGGTATTCATAGTCCGTTCTTATTTCAAGACCGTCTTAAGTAATGTCTTAAGATGCAAATACGGCTCTGTGATTGGTTAATCACATCTTAAGATTGTACTTAAAGGCCCTTGCACAATGCTAGGCGATAGCGATAGGAATAGCAATAGCGATAGAATAGCATCTATTCTCTGTTCCTATTGGTGGAATAAAAAATATTCACCAATAGGAATAGAGAAAAGGTACTATTCTATCGCTATCGCTATTCCTATCGCTATCGCCTAGCATTGTGCAAGGGGCTTAAGACATTCTTAAGGGGATCCTAGTCGGATCCTAAAGTTAGTTCTGTCGGTACGGCAGAACCAACTTTATTATTTTGGGATATCTTTTTATTGATTATACAGATCAATAAATCCTTTTCCACGATTAAAGTACTTATAAAAACGGACCGCGTTAGCTATAATTCCATATATAAATCATATAAAAATCAAAAATTACAGTTTTGTTATCGGCTTCTTTCATGTCAGCTCGTAACAATACTTATTTAATAAAAATAGTTCTGCAGTTTATCTGTGCATAAAATATAGTATACGCGATAGGGTTAACATGAAGAAATATTAGTAAACAATAAAAAGTGAGATTGCAAGTCTAATAAAAAAGTTATATATTAAAAACATTTTCACGCATATGTGTGCATACGTGCATATGTTGGATATGTGTGGTGCTAACCTATCGTGTGTATATGTGTATACGTGTATATGTTTGGATATGTGTGGTGCGAACCTATCGGAGTTCGACCATCCGACTAGGATCCCCTTAAATATAAGAATCGACTATGAATACCGGCCACATGATCGACCCCCTGAACACACAACAGTTGAGCAACGTTACTAGATTAAGCTATATTATATCGCCATATAATATATAAAATCTAGTAACGTTGCTCAACTGTTGTGTGTTCTGAACGCACCCAATGTGACTGGAAAAAGAGCGCTGTGTACTAGCGCCCTTTCAGTAATATTGCGGCCGGAGTGAGAAATAGTAACTAAATTTAATTGTAAAGGCCTGTGTCCACGATCCGAGAATTCGGTCCGAGTTCTCGGACCGAGAAAAAGTTACTAAAACTCGGATCGTGGACACACCGAATTTGGATGCAAAACTCGAATAGAAAGCTCGGATGAAAAAATGCGTCGCGTCCCATTTTTCCATACTAGTTGTTAAATTTATATCAATTTAATTTCCCAGATAGCCAAATCTGTCAAGAGCATGTATTAAAACTGTGTGCTATATATTTTTGCCAGCAAAAAAACTGCAGATTTTACCAAAACTTGTTATATCAGATAATGATAGCAGAACGTTGGCAGAAATGTTATAAAATCTGCTGACATAATTTGGCAGCAAGTCAGTAGCAGAAATCAAGCAGGATTTGTATAGAATTATCATAGCAGATTGGTAGTAGAAACCGAGCAGGATTTGCGCAACGCAGTTTGGTGTCAGATTGACGGCAGAAATCGAGCAAGATTTGCGCGCGCACAATCTGATGGCAAATTGACAACAGGATCTGCATTTTGCAGTTATTTAATAGTTCCTTCACCTATCGCTATGTGATGTATTTTCTCGCAATCAAATTTCTGTTAAAAATAGATATAAAGTCTGCAAGTCGTGGCTATTAATAAAAGATCAAAAGTATATTTTTCTATCAGTTTAATTTTTGATATCTGACAAGTCTAACATGAGAATATTAAACTTATTAGAATCAATAGGATATACATGAAAAATTATCCAGTTACTTTCTATTTAAAGCATAAAGCAGAATTTAATTCTCATATAAATTATATCTTAAATTTTATAAATTATATAAATTTAATTATTTTTACAATTTATTTTATTAATTTAATTAATAGATTAAATTGAACATTTAAAATTGCTATGTGAGATATAACTACATACAATATAATATGTTATACATTAAATATCATATTTATGAAAAAAAAAATTATAAGTAGCGGATAACACGTCTTATGCATCTGTTATATTCATCGAAAAATATTGAATTTTATTATACTTATATGTTCAAATGGCAAGGAATTGTGCAGATCCTGCTCGATTTCTGCCGCCAATCTGCTGTCAGATTTTGCTTACTAACTATGCTAGCAGAATATCATCAATTGCGGACACAGTGGATAGGAATCTGCTGTAAAGTCATGATTAGATCTGCTGTCATACTGCCGACATGCTGCTAACATTTTGCTATCTGGGTAATTATAAGTTGCAAATCAAATTTAATTCTGACTGGCTCTTTATGAGATGTATAGCGCATACCTACTATCCTGAGTTTAAGCTTGGTGTCGAAGAGTTTGGAGCTGAAACCTGATGGTGGAGCGCAAGCCGGCGCGTTTCCAGTCACTCAGTCACTCGCCGGCCGTCGGTGTAGAATGATCGTTGGCATTTTATCGGTCCCCGTTCACACGTTTTCATGTTACTAAGAACGCTGTAGAGCATCGTTTCTCGTCTGTTTACATAGTGAAGAATGCCATTTGTGACACTGCCGAAAAAATTTCGACACTTAAAATAAAAAAGAAGAAGAAAGTTATTTATCGTCATCTTCTTTACGTCTTGGCGCGTCGAGTTTCGGTGCGATGATCTCTTGCGGGAGTATCGGGAGTTTGTGCGAGAGAGACATAAGTGAGAGAACGAGCAAGAGCTCCACGCCAGAAGGAGTTTCGAAGCGAGCGTGCAAATAAAAAGTTTGTGTTGTGCTATGCTATCATATATATGAATATATATTTGAATCCGTGAGTGTGCTCACCTTCGACTATCTACATTGCGCGGCTTACCTGCTTGCGCGTTCCTCTTATGTCACGTTGGATTACGCGCATCGGAATTCTTCGTACGAAGCTAAATAGGAGAGACGCTGCGAAAGAAAAGGTAAGGCTGATTGTGAGTGAGCGAGCATGTGATATTCCACGCTCGCACGTCCTCGCTTTTCGTTCGAATAAACGGCGTGATGTCGCTGATGTTGCTGTCTTGATTTGTGTATAAATCGCAGCACATAATATGGTATTAATTCATCTTGCGCTTTTGGATATTAATGAAATGTGAAGAGTTGCGTCGATGAATGCACGCATTTTTGCCTCTAATTAATCTCATCTCTGCAATGTGACGTGATATAGCACGTTGCGCGTTTTATTCCCTTTCGCAAACTTATCAAAGAGTTTTCTAATTCGTTCTGATAATACTGGTCAACACTGATTTTGTTGCTAATTATATTAGATCGATTTTAGGGTAACTTTGTCGCTGATTTCCGCGAATATGGCATTGATTTTCCTAGATTGGCTAAAATTTTTAAGATAATGAGTACTCTATGAAAAACATAAAAAATGCAACAACAAAAAATACGTAATAGTCAGACGTAGTCTATCTTCAAATAATAAGGAAACTGTCTCAAATCATACAAATGTATATATATGAAATACCTAATGGCGTTGTATTCGGTAAAATAACATAAAAACAAAATAAGCTGATTCAGATAATCACAATTAATACATAAAAAAATGCTGTTTGTACAATTTTTTTATATATGTCATTAGCAGTGCCGTAACTAGCCTGCATTGCGCCCGGTGCGAGCTCAACATTTTACGCCCCCTCCCTCTTTCCAAGTACTTATAATCCAAAACTGCACTAAAAAGGATTTAGTTTATTTGTTGCAAATAAATATACTTTTTTATTTTTTTATTTGTATATTTATTTAAAAAATTTTTTAAAATTATATTTATTTTTATTTATTATATATATATGTATATATATAAACATATATCATATTTATCATTATTAACATTTTCATTATATATTTATTATATTTATAATAAGAAAATACCAAAAACATAAATTATTTTTTAAAAGTATTAAAATCGGAACATGCACATGGATAATTGATATCCGTAATTATCCTTAAACTAAAAGATTCTGTATATAGTAACTGTAAATAGAAATTCTTTAGTACAAACGAACAATAAAACATTAGATCAGGAAACATTAAACCATTAAAAAAGAAACAATAAATATTACAAAATATCAATTATATCACAATCTTATTTTTTTTTAACTTTGTATCGTCTTGACTGCGCCCCCCTGAAGTTTGCGCCCGGTGCGGGGGCACCGACGGCACCGCCCTAGTTACGGCACTGGTCATCAGGATCACGTTGAAGATAAAAATAATATTAAAAAATAAAAAGGCAGACCAAACCCTGCTGCATATGTCAGCAGCTACAGGTCGTATTGGGGTAAAATCGTAATTTAAGTATCCATTGTCTTCAAAAAACTAGAGCCACTTCGGCAAAACTGTGTTGTCATTTTTGGATTTAACATCTTCAAAATACCTTAAGTTCGTTGAAACATCCTTGGCAACTAAACAACAGTTTATTTTTGTTGATTAATGTAATGTTTAAACACTGACAAAAATATTATGTTAATATTTTTGGAAGATATCATCAGTTGCCGTCAAAAATGAGATATATTGCTTCAATTTACATCAATTAAAAGGAATTTTTGTCATTTTAATAATAATGTAAATTACAATTTTTAATATAAAGCAGATTTTAAAAAATTTTTAATACAAAACAGATGGTTATACGTTATTTTGTAATATAAATGAAATTAAATAATTAAATTACATACATATATGTGTATCATTAAGAAGTTATGCAATCTTTGCTCCGAATTTTTAAATTCTAATTTAAAAATCCTAAGAGATAAATCTTTTATCGCTGCATATAACATTTTAGAAATTACGTGTGTCTTTAATATAAAATTTTTTAAAAGATTGGTATCATAGAATTATTTTCTTAAATTATGTATTTTATCACAAATTTCAAACAAATTTATCATTAGTAAGATAATTGTCATTTTAGGGTGTAATTATATAAAATATCTCTCACACAATAATACGGCCTCGATTTTTTAATTAAATTAAAAATTTACTTTTATATTTAATATCAAGACCTTTTTTGAGTTACAAATTTTAAAATCTTTATTCAACAAAATCATTATATAATAATATTTTTTAAAAATAAAAAAGATTAAATAAAAATAAAAATAAAAATTTATTAAAATAAAATAAGATTTTAAACAAACAAATTTTACACATTTGACATTATCCGTTATTCAACGTTATTAATACATAATACTACATTACTGAATGGAATAAAATGATGTAGTATACAGGGTATCCCGTTGAGACACCAATAATTTTCGAGTTATAAGCGATTAAAAATAAAGGGTTTTTCGCAAACTAAACCTTGTGGAAATAAAATATTAACAAAATCACATTCTTCAATTAATTTCAAGTAGAGTTTATTTTAATAGAATTTTAATTTAAGGCTTAGTTACAAAAATACATGATAGCAAAAATTGGGATCATGCAAAAAATGATAGCCTCCCTCGACATTTTCGCTGAGGAAAAATCGTCTCCAAATGATCCCTGGAATCTACCCTTAAGCGTTGATCCGGTCTTTACGGGACACCCTGTATGTAGACACACACATGACAACGTATCGAACTAGCATGGCCGCATATCGAAGCGATGAACAGCGACGTAGGGGAAATTGCAAGAGCTTTTTGCGATACACACATGGAAAGAGTAAAAGTATCAGCTCAATGATAGCAGAGGAGGAGTGTACTGATAGACACATCTATATAATATTAGACTTAATCGTTACATATTCCCTAGCTTACACATTATATATGAATTCCTGAAAACTATGAATTTATCGTGTAGAACGCATAAGCGGCAGACATAATAACTGATTGGAATGTGGTTGGAATTATAACTTTCTCCGCCTATGGGTTGTTATGTGCTAACTTGGAGAGAGATGTGTAGATTCGATATATATATAAATGCATATATAAAGTATACTATACAGCAAAGTATACAATAAAACTCTAAAGTTTTTATTTACAAGTTTAATGTTTATTAAAAATACTTCTGTCTTTTAGGCTCTTCAATAAATTGCTTTCTAATTTTTGTTTTTGTTGTAATTCTTTTAATTTTATTTTTTTCTTCTTCTAACTTAATGATTTTGATTGATTGTAACATTTGTTAATGTTCATTATTATTCGAATGCTTTACTTTAATAAAAAAAAGGAAGCGATGCAGAAAAAATTAAACGCATATTTCAAATATAAGTGTTTACTTATAGATAAACAAAAAAAAGAAGAAAAATATATCTACATTTCTTAAAATTTTTCTTAAAGAACAAAATTTTTCAAGTTTAAACTGCAAGGAAATATTTTATAAAATTAAGTAATAGTTTTCATTACTTAAATATAAGGTTGCATTTATATTTTAAATTTTTTGTATGCAAGAAATTTTAAAACTTATTATATAAAACAATATACAGAGAATGTATATGGTATTGGCATTCCACGCCAAATCAACGACTTTTTTCCCCGACCATTCTTGATTTGCTTCATTTTTTAAAATGTTTTTGTATTCATTGAAAGTAGCTTCTACGAATTTTTTTAGATTTTTATCTTTATCGATTTCCGAGTTACACATTTAAAAAAAAATTAACAATTTTCGAAAATTTCAAATATTTATAACTTAAAGAAAAATAAAAATATTGTCATTGATAAAGTGGTCATTTTTTTTGCCTTTGAATGTATTTTTCGAAAAAAAATGAAAAAATTTTAAAAAAATTTAAGTGTTTTAATCAATTTTAACCGAAATTCTTTTTTTTCCTCAATGAGACCCCTTCAATTTTTTTCAAAAAAATGTATATTAATCATTCAAATATTTTCGATTTTTTAAGACTACTTTTCGATTTTTTTTCAATTTTTTTTTTCAAAAATCTCACTTTTTGGTGTTTTACACAACTCTGATTTAAAAAAAAGTCTTTACAAAATTAACAGGCATTAAAGTTTTAAGGGTTTTAAGGGTCAGAAAAAAAGAAAATTCAAATATTTTTAATTTTTTTAACATATTGGAATTTTCGTTTTTCTTGACCCTTTAATACTTCGAAATAAATGCCTATTAATTTTGTAAATACTTATTTTTTAAATCAGAGTGGTGTACCAAAAAATGCGATTTTTGAAAAAAAAAATTGAAAAAAAGTCGAAAATATTTGAATCTCCTCTTCGCCAATAGCTCAAAAAAGTTTTTTTTAAGTCTAGAATGATATACATTTTTTTGAAAAAAGTCGAAGGAGTCTCATTGAGGAAAAAAGTATAATTTTGGTTAAAATTGATAAAACGTCATTAAATTTTTTTTTTTAATTTTTTCAATATTTTTTTGAAAAATACATTCAAAGACAAAAAAATGACCACCTTATCAATGACAATATTTTTATTTTTCTTCAAATTATAAATATTTGAATTTTCGAAAATTGTTAAAATCAATTTTTTTTTAAATGTGTAACTCGGAAATCGATAAAGATAAAAATCTAAAAAAATTCATGGAAGCTACTTTCAATGGATACAAAAACATAAAAAAAATTAAGCAAATCAAAAATGGTGGGGGAAAAAGTCATTGATTTGGCGTGGAATGCCCCATATGTAAACTTGTTTAATATTCATCGATATTTGCAGCAATTCTTAAATATGAAAATCTATTTACAATTTTTTATTAACAACAAGTGTAATGAACAGACGCGCGATACACATTCCAATCGATCATTATGTCATGTACAAATTATACATTATGTATTGGGACGACTAGAGAATCGAGTCTAGTAGTCTAGTATATCTACAGATGCTGTGAATATACACAAGCACACATTCCACAGACGCGCATATACGCATGATTGTGGTTTGTGATTTGTTACTATAGTTATTCACACCCGCATATTTGCACTATCGCGTCGTTAAATTCAAATTCGCAAGAAATGTGACGTAAAAAACAAAGTGTTTTATGTAATTTGATTATTCCGAAATATCTTTGTCTATCTTCAATATGGCATGAAAAAATGTATAAAGCGAAAAATATTTATTTAAAAAATTAAAATGTTACGGTCAGTAAATTTTTTAATTAATTATAATTTTGAATTTATTTTTTGTTTGATTTATTAATTATACTTGTATTCAAAATATATTAATTGTAAATGTATCAATAAAAAATTATTTTATAAAAATTATAAATAATTTTTCAATTACAAGAATGATAGAAATAACTGTCAAAAAATATTATTGATAATAATTGTCTTTTCTTTAACTAAATTTATATATTTTTTAATAGTGTTTTATAGTATTTTGTGTAGAATTAAACGCAATGTAAAGATTCTATGTCATAAATCTGTTAGAAAATAATCTTTTTAAAAAATAGATAAAAAAGGAAGTCAAGTTCATTTATCCATAAAAAATTGCGTTGTTTAAAAATTTTATTTTTATGAATTATTATTCAAATTTTTATTTTTCTTGCAAAACAATAGTGCATCTTTAAAATTAAAAATAAAAATTATATTTAAAAATTATATATTGTAGAATATATATTTTTATAATATATATTGTAATATTATAATATATAATGTAGATATAAATATATTGTATATTGTAGAAAATAAATATATATATTGTAGAAAATAAATATATATTGTAGAAAATATATTATATATTATATATTGTAGAATTTACAATTTTTGAAATAAAACATTTTTGAAGATGTAATAAGGTACGCATACATCAATATACTGTATATAATCATATGTATACATGAATTGAAATGATTGAATTAAAAACAAGTATTAAATACAAATCAAAATATTGAATGCAACAAAACTTGACACTGCTATGTAACAATTGATTTCCATATAGTATTAAATTACAGTTAAACTAATAACATAATAAAATTCATTTAATAACATTAATAATTTAAAATAACTTATCACTGATAAAGTAAAGTTATTAATTATTTAATTATTAATTATTATTAATTATTTAATTATTAATTATTATTAATTATTTAATTATTAATTATTATTAATTATTTAATTATTAATTATTATTAATTATCATAATTATATTTAATTATTAATTATTATTAATTATCATAATTATATTTAATTATTAATTATTAATTATTTTCTTCATTATGATAAGCAAAACATATATATGATAAAAGTCTACCGTTCCATTCGGAAGCCATAAAGTAGCGAAAAAGATTCGCTAGTAAGCATTTATCGTGCAATCTCGTTAATTATGTACGACAATAAGTCGTAGCTTAACAAATTGCATTTGCATTACAATTTGTATTTAGTTTTATTCTATTGTAATGCGAATAAATTAGTGTACATATCTGCTGAAAATGAAGATACATAATTCGATAAAAGCTAAGTTAGGTCATAAAAACTTGACTATACCTTGACTATATCTTAACGATTGAGCTTTCTGATAATACTGTATTAGCTTTTGGAAATGATCGTGATTAGATTAGTTAACAAAATAATCTCAAGACTATTTTCGAAAAAATTCTTGAAACTATTTAATTTGAAAAAATCGTTTTGTAAATTCTCAATAATAAATATAGCGCACACTTTTTTATTTTTAATTATATCAATATTTTTTTATATAATTTTTATTATCTCTCAAGAAAATTTAAATATAAAATAATAATATAATAAAAGTATTTTTATACAATTAATTTTTGATGAGCAAATTTGACGCCTTTTTTCTATTTTTTTTAAAGATAAATTAATTCTAATGGATATATCTTTTTAAATATATACTATTTTAAATAAACTAATCTAATACATGAAATCTATTTAAATATAGAAGTATAATATAAACATCTCCAACAATTAAATAATTATAAGTATATATGCGCGCGCGCGCGCGCGCACGCACACACACACACACACACACACACACACACACGCACGCACGCACGCACGCACGCACGCACATGCACACTAGACACACACGAACATATATGTATATATGTATGTATATAATCTTATATAAAAGAATATTATCAATTTTGTTTATATTCTACATTCTTTATTATTCGTGAAGAGTATAGAGAGATATATTTCCAAGATAACTGCAAACGAGTTGTTTATATTGTTTTTACTTTACTGTTCATATTATATATACATATATAATATATTTTATTTTGTATCTCTATTAATAATTGAATCAGATAAAGTGCTCAGATAAAGACTCATCTTCAAATAACATTATATAATATTTTGAAATAACTAGTGTACATTTTACTGAATAACGTGCGTGTGTGTGTGTGTGTGTTTCACTACCACTAAAATGTTTAGAATACCCTATAATTTTTAGAATTATTTTTCTCACAAATACAATTATTTTATTGAAAATATTATATATTTATTTATAAATGTACAATATTTTGTGATAAAGTTTTATAATTAAAACAACAATAAAATTACGCATATTTAAAAAATGTGACATTATGGGAAGAAGTCCACAGAGCTGTACATAAAAAATGTTCTATTTAAATCTAAAGAAGATTTTTGGAAAATTCTATAAGGGTGTGTTCAGATTCCCAACCCAACGACTGGGGTTAAATTGTTTAGAGTTTCGACTGTAACCCGACCAGTTTATTCCGAGTAAGGCTGTGGCTCTGAACGGTCCAAGTTACTTTTTGTGTTAGATAAAGTGGTGGGAGATAAACAAAGATGGATAGTCGAAGAAATACTATTTTTACGGTTATTTATGCGAGTGAACAACTATTCAGATTATTGTTCAGTGAGACGCTGGAAAGTGGTAACGAGGAGGAAGAATTAATTAATTAAATTAATTAATAATTATATATTATTAATTATATTATTATATATTTTTTATTAATTAATTAATTAGAAGTAGTGGCGAGTCAGGTCCGTTTCTACATTTATCTCAGTGATCTCACAATCAGTCATATTTCGGCTTGAATGTATCATTTTCAACAAAACTTGTCAAGCTTGCCGCCAAAATACGCTGAGTAACTTTTTGATCCGCAAAAAATGGCAGGTTGAGAATTCGACTCTAGAGTTAACTCGTTTACTTCAACCACCGATCTGAACGCAGTCTATCGAGTCAAAAAATACTTACTCGGGTGCTATTTGAACGGACTCGGGTTAATATTTCTACTCGGAGTAAGGAATCTGAACGCAGCCTGAAAGATTTACGAGAGCTTTGTACAATATCGGAGCAGAAACTATAGAAAAATTAATCACCAGAATTGTGTATTTTTTATCAGTTCGACATTAAATTAAATCGACATCGAATTCATATTCAGTGACTGAAGAAATTCTTAAGTTTAAATAAGCATAATTGAAAATTCTTCCATAGATGTTCAATAGATTTTTTAGAATTATTTAATTTGCAATAAACCGAATATTTAATTATAAATAAAAAACACGTATAGAATATCAATATAAATGATCATTGAAATATACAGCAAAAAATCCTGTGTTAATAAATAATATACTCTGTGATCTGAGTATATAAATATGCAGATTATTATAGAACGAATTTCTCAACAATTCACATGTGAAAACTAACAATAAGTATTTTACTTTAATAAAAGTAATTAAAACAAAAAACATAATAAAATATACAATTTTGACTGTCGGCGGCGGCTTTATTAGAGAGAAAGAAAAAAAGAATATTTATGATAACAGCAGTTTGGGTGAGGCACTTCACCTGTCTTCAATGTAGACAATTAACTAAACTTTTACGGAAACAAGCGACGAAAATTAATTATTACAGGCATGAGTCCCCCGAATTTAACAATAAAATCGACTTTGAAAAGTTTTGTGTTTTTAATTGTGTTTTTTATTTCGATTAAAAACAAAAGAAATAGATAATTTTGATAATGATGATGATGATGATAATGATGATGAGGATGATGATTGACGACGTTTCTTAAAACTTAGAAAAATTTGCACATTGAAACTTTGCATTGTAAAGAAAAATAATCACTTTGATTATATAAAACAGACCGAAGACATCGATTAAGTCTATTAACAATTAGATCGGCTATGTCCCCGATCAGCTGTCTTTGAGTGAGATTCGATAATCTATGATTACTTTTAACTGGGCGACTCGAGTATTAGATGATCTGTCTCACTGCACTGATTGCTGCATGTGCTTGGTGCAAGGTACTACTGCGCATGCGCGCGTGTCTCTTTATATCAAAATTATCGCAAAAAGATATATAAATCATAACTTAAACGCAAAAAGCTTGCCGCTGCTACACCATCTGTATCAAAGTAACTTGAATAATATAATAAAATATTATTATTAATGATGAACTATTTTATTGATCATTTTTAAATATAATATTTGAAAATTGTTGCAAGTTATGTATCAGATCATCTCTCTCTTTAAATCATCAAACATGTTTTCATTATTATGATAAAAAAATTATGATGTGATAGAGCAATTATGATGTGAAAATCTCTATATATATTAGATACTATAGAAATGTATATATTGTGATTTGTTTTGTCCTTACGTTTTTCTTTTTTGTTAAACTACGTGATTCAACTTTGCAATTAATAGTTCACTATTTATTTAGTGATTACATATTTCGAAAAGTATTTTGTTAATAATATCTTTCTGTTTATATATTATTTTAATTAAAATATGGAGTAGTACCATTTTTTTCAAGCACATATTTCATATATGGTGCATTCCACCTAAAAATAAATTGCTTGGGATTTTTAAAATGATCATGAAACCATGTTATTGCGTAAGATTGAAGGTAAAAAAAAATATATGCCTTGCATCCAAGATATTGGAGGTAAGTCGTTTTAAGAAATTTTTTTTTTACATTTATAGCTAAAATTACAAAATATACAAAATTTTTATAGACATGAATTTTTTAAGATTTGTCTATACTTTTAATATTTTTAGATAAAAAAGTTAATTTTAGTGAGAAAAATTTAATAGTATGAAAAAATCAATTTTTTAAGTAAGTAAATGAAGAATTATATCCACTTTCAAAAATCTAAAAAAATTCTCAATATATATATGTAATAGAATATGTAAAATATATGTATCATAAAAGAAATTTTGGGAAAAATTTACAATAGAATCCACTCGTAAATGAATATTATTTCCAAAACAAAATTGGAATTTTAGTAAAATTTCAGCCAAAAACTCGATAATTTCAAATTTTTTAATTAATCTATTTAGTATTACATAAATAATATGTTTTTAACAAATAATTATGAAATAAAAAATATATAGTTCTGGAGTCTTTGTTTGTGTTTTATATTTTTTAGACTCATTTATTTCTTTTTTTTTGGAAGAAGTTTTGTTTCTTGTCAAAACTAAATTCTTTTAAAATCAGTTGATCTTTGCTCGAATAATCACATGATGTTTTAATGTACCCAGAATAGATTTCGCTAATGCGAATCTTGGTTCCAAAAACTTATTTAATTTGTCGTGATTATTTGTTTTCGAATTAATAATAAATAAAATTGTTCTCTTTCAGATTATTTTTAATCTATATGTGAAATGTTTTAGCATGAAGATTACACTTCCTTACAAATGCGATTTCTTAAAACATATTCACAAATTTAAATAAACAAAACAAATTAATAAATTCTAATATTGGAGAGCTAAATTTACCCGGCTAAATACTGTTATAACTTATAACACACCTTTAAAGCTCTGTATCATTTGACTCTTATTCTCATTTAAAATAGTTGAGCCTTATTGCAATTTAATTTTTTTGAAGAAGAGCAACTACTACTTTAATGAAGAAGATGAAGTAGAGTATAGATAAATTTATCATAGTCATAAATTTTGTTTAAAAATAAAATAAAAATTTTTTTTTTTTTTTTACAAATTAACTGACTACAAAATAGCATGGGTGAAAATTTTTCATTGTCAATCAACTTTGTATAAGAATAAATAAAAAAATAACATAATTTTATTGAAATAATAAATTAAATAAAAATTTATTTGAATATAATTAATTCTTTATAGAAATATATCATTAAATTTAAAAGATCCATGCGTACACATTAGATAATATATCTTTTAATTTATTATTTTAACATTAATTAAATATATTTCATATCTCTTACTTATTTATATCTTATTTACTCACTTATTACATATTGTATCCTCTGACATGGATACAGTGTGTAGTATGCGAGCGAGTGGAATGCAAGCTCCAAAGTGGACTGCTCTTGGCTATTGGCATGCATCATGGAATCCGGCTACCTGGTGAAAGTACCACTGTCTATTTGCACTCTACATCGAAGCGAGTGTGTGTGTGTGTGTGTGTTAAGCATGAACTGAAATGCTATATAGGCATCGTGCGTATGAAGTGTCAATGCACTTTATTGTGTCATCATCGGATTGTTGAGATAACGCGTTATATCCAATAATAATAATCCCATTCGAGAATCAATGATCTATTAATATCCATATTTTTGTGAGTGACACATCGTTATTTTAATACGACACTAAAATATTTTTAAGATGATTCGCGTTTTTAATCGAGGAACAGTCATTGATTGAAAGTGTTCAAAGCAACTAAAATAATACTATTGTGATATGTGATATTAATAAGTATTCGTACAAGTAATTAGTTGAAATTTCAAGAGCAAATAGTATCAGTGATACCGGTACGTTATGTTATCAGTAACGTAACATCAAATCATAGTTCTGTCTAAGAGTATCGTGAAAACAACAATACAAATATTTCTATACAATACATGATTCTCATTCGTTGTCGCGTATATATCTGCAAGTTATAAAGTTTTTTAATGTCTTGTTGTTAACAAAATATTAACAATATGAAATTATATATGTTTACGACTGAAAAAAAAAAAACAGTATGTAGCTCAAGATTTAATGTACAAAGTTCATTCACTCTTATCGCTATGCGATATTTATCTCATATTTAAGTTTTTTTTTATAAGAGTATATAAGGTCTGCAAAGCACAACTAGTAACATTAAAAATGTAATCTATTTTTTTTATCAGTTTAATTTTTTATACAGTTCCAACACAGGTGATTCAGTCTTTGAACTGATTGTTCACTGGAAAATCGACAAGTTACCATGTTGTTCGAATCACCTTTTTACGGATAACAAATTGATGTTAATACGTTGGCTGTTCTTAGAATTGGAAGATTTAGTGAATTCAACATGACAAATATATATAAATACTTATTGTACTTCGTCCCTAGTTTTTCTAGAAATTAACTGCTTCAACAATTGTTGGCAACATGAAGCAATCTCATAGACAGTTAACTATTTTGGTGTATACATACATAAGTCAACTTCCTGCAATATTTAAATTAGATTAATAATTTTGAATTCTTTCTGCATACATATTAAAATAATCTTAAATTGCACACGTGCTTATTGCAAAATATATTTATATTAAATATTAATTTATGAATTTGATATTTTGAACAACATATAGATCATCCTTACTTGTAAATTGCAATTTGAAATAATGATTAAGAGAAAAAAAGGATGTTATTAATCTTTAATAAACACGAAATTTTAAAATATGCTACACTGTATTACTGTATTATCTTTCACGAAGTTAACTTTTATTTATCTAAAACTTAGGACATATGTATAATAGTCATTTGATCTTAGAACATATATCAATTGTATATATATATATACAATACCTTTTTCAACCATGGAAAAATCATAGCAACGACATCAATTCATGCGCATTACGGACGGATTGTTAGTCACTACTTTTTTCTTTCGCACAGATCTTAAATACAGACTTGATACTGAAATCCTCCAGTATACTATCCAAAGTGCGCATGCCGTTAGCGCAACGTTAAAGAGAAAAAAAGTGCATTCCCCTTCTCATTCGCAACGCTCACAAGTATCATCTATCTTTGTTTAACTTTCATTGAACAATAAGGATGACATAATCCCACGTTGCGAACATCAGGTGGAACATACTTTTAAGTCGCAGTGCAATCTTCCATCGCATATATAAGCAGCATATTTTTCTATACAAGTTTTTCTATACGAGTACAGATAAAAAGGGTATATATATAAGTGTATATATAAAGATAAAGTATACATATATAAAAAGGTGCGAGAGTATAAAGAGATAAACACGATGAGATGAAGACGTATTTGAATGAAAATTTTAATATTGAGATTTTAATTCGTAATATCTCTGTTTATATAGTATTCATTAGGCAATAATAAAGGCGTTTTCTTTAATAATTGAGATCCAAGCTATCGATTAAGCCTACTGAGAACTTGATCGGCCGTTGAGATCCGATAATCTGATTGGTGAGGTATTCGCAACTGGACAATTTGCATGTATAGATACAATATGACTTTTGACTGCACGTGACTTGGAGACACACACTATCATCTCCCTTAATATGACGTTTTATATTTACACAGTCAAGTAGGAGATATATTTTACTTTTACGCAATCAGATATGAGATATTAATACATTTACAAATATTTTAACGATTTTCCGTTCTCTCTCTCTCTCTCTCTCTCTCTCTCTCTCTCTCTCTCTCTCTCTCTCTCTCTCTCTCTCTCTCACACACACACACACACACACACACACACACACACACACACACACACACACACACACGCACACACGCACACACACGCACGCACGCACGCACGCACACACGCACGCACGCACACACACACGCACGCACGCACGCACGCGCACACACCACACACACACACACACACACTCGCACGCACGCACGCACGCACGCACGCGCACACACAAATACATGATTAGTGATACATCAACCAAAAGAAAAACTGTCCAAGATTTGTTTCTCATCTTATCAATACTCAATTCTCTCTCTTCCCTTAGTTATACGAGCAACATTGAGACAATAATCTAATTCCTGAATGAATTATTTTGAATAACCCTATATTTTTTAGCGATGTCTAAAATCTCAAGTATCAGTTCGATGATATATTTAAAATAGATATAGAAGAAAATGTAAAAATCGTATCCCCTAAGGTAAATATTAGAGTTGCAATAAAACTATCAAAGAAATGATGAAATTTTTTTATTCATTTGAAACTATATATGGTTCTTTGTCAATGATATACGCTAAACATTAACACAAATTTATCATTGTTTCATATCGTAAATTAAAAATTTTTTAAAAGTAGTATTTGGTTTACAATACCGGTTTGCTAAATTGTACCCATGAGTTTTTAAAACGTACAATAACAATAAAATTAAAAAATTGCAACAAAAATAAAATTTTATTTTCTACAAAAATTCTCAGTCTTTAACAAAACATATTTATAAGAATGTCATATTTATAATCATAAATTCTGTTCAAAAATTTAACAAAAATACTTTTTGTATCACACAAAAATATAAATAAGTATTATCTCAATATAATTATAAAGATATTTTCTTCGGTTGTCCATCTAAATATAAACAAAAAAACTATGCCTAAGTAAATAAGTTTAGTAAATTGTACCAGTATGATATAGGAAAAAGTTAGTGGTACGTTTTACTAAACTTCTATTGCTTTGTCAAAGTGAATAAAAAAATAATCTTAAAACATTTTGGCCAATTTTTCAACGCTTCTATATACTGGATTAAATAAGATGAAAAAATGCTTTAATAATAAGTTTAATTGCTTATCTTTCTCAATGTGATAACTTAGGCACAGGGTGTCGATATTACAAGAAAATCATACAAAATAAATTTATGGACGTCACTCATGAACAGATTGCTTAAGAAGGAAATAAACATTGCTGCATTCGAGTGAGGCTACGATACAACAGCGTTATCACTTTAAAATATTTTAACTCTGTTTAAGAAATACACAGAGATACGATTTAGCATACTTTCCCCTATATTTTTTCATAATAACACAATAATATATTGAACGAGTATATCTTTGTTTCTCTTTTTTTATATCGCATATCTTTAATCGCGACATAAAACAACTCGCGCCAATTTTGTCAACAGTAAATCTAAAAGAGGCGTTATAGGAGCGTCAAGCAGTATCAGCTTTTACAAAAAGCAAGAGGCGAGGAGGAAAGAGCGAGATGGGCGTTTCTCTCGAGCGAGTATTCCAGGTTAATTTTATCGAGCCCTAAAGAGTGCATGGAAGGACCGGCGAAGGATAACGCTAGCGGGTTTCATCGGTTGGACGCTGCTCGAAGCGGATGAAGGACGCCCGCATTCCACGCCGCAACTTGGTATAATACGAAGAATTGGCCGTACAGAAGGAGGAAGCGAGAGATAAAATGAGATGAGAAGAACGGAAAAGAGAGAGAAAAAAAATATGTGTGTGTGCGCGCGTGCGCACGTGTACATGCGTGTGTTTGTATATGTATATGGGGGCGTGTTTTGTGTGTGTATGAAGGAGAGGGGAATATGAAGAGAGCGAAAAGCAGGAAGATAGAGAAAGAAGATAGAAAGACGGCAAAGGAAGAGAAGGAAGCAAGATAAGAAGGTTAGAGAGGAAGAGAAAAGTGATGAAGTTAAAGAAGATAAAAGTCAGAACGGAAGAGAATGAAGGTAAAGAAGAGAGAGAGAGAGAGAAAGATAGGGGGACTCTCTATAGAGGCGAAACAAAGATTCAAGTGGAGAAAAAAAGAAGAGAGACCACAAAAGTGGAAGCAGTTATTCTAGTAGACTCATCTATATCTGTCTTCTTTCTCTTCTCTTCACTACTTCGTTCACTTTTCCTTCGTTTTTTTTCCCTCTATTTTTTTCTCGACTTTTTATTTATTTATTTCTTTTTATATTTTTATACCTTCTCTCTCGCTCGACGATCGCGTGCCGCGTGTCTCCAACGGAAGTAAATCGACATTCTTCTTTTTCTTTCTTTGTATTGGATTTCCGTTCACTATAAGATCCAGTACCACGTGACATTTTACGCTATGCGATATATCTCACAGCTATTGCATATAGCATATATAATTAGCAAGAAAAGGATCGAAAAAAGTGTCCTCCTTCGATTTTAACGAACTTTAGATATAATAGTCTAAGTATATCAAAATAAGAGACACGTAAGTGTTTTCATATACGTTAAAAGGATGAAACACATCTCCTTGAAAAAAATCAGTTTTTATATGTTTCTGGGCTAATACCGTTAAAACAGTGAAATATAAAAAAAAAATCTTTTAATCAAATGTTTTATGATTTTAAAAAATTTATTTTATATAACGATATAGATTTTTCAAACATCGAATTTTGTAAAATATTCTTCTTCGTCTATAATTCACGATTCTGTAAGAGAAAAAAGATAATTTTATAATGTTGCTAAGTATCGTTGACAGTTTTCAATTAATAGGAAAAACTCAAAGACATGTATATTAAAGACAATTACAAATTATAATATCTCTCGACGTAATATTTATTATTTACAAACGTACCGTTAAAGTTAGACAGTGTTTTCATGAGATGGAGCTATATTGAAAAGAAGTGTGATATTTCGGAAGATGGTTTTTTTATCGGTTCGATTTGTATTCAATTCTACGCATTTTTCGTTCAATGATCTGTATTATCAACAAACATTTGACACATCCATGGGCTCTTCTTTATTACCAATCATCACAGACATCACATTACAAGATTTGGAGAGTAGAGCGATTGCGATGCTACCGGTTTATGCTTCTTTTTATGTTCGATATATGGATGACATACGTTTGCATTTGCCGCCCCCTCAAAAGATATATTAAATACATTCAACTTATTTCATATAAGATTTTAATTTACGGTGGAGGAGGTCGACCAATTAAATTTTCTAGACATTACCATTATTGTTAACAATATGGTATAATAAAGTTTGATTAATATTCCACAAGCCCACTTTTACAGGAAAATATGTTAATTTTGAGCCGCAGAACCCTTTCTATAAAAAAAAGACACAATCATCGATCTAACCTAATCTAACTCAATTTAATCTAACAGACAGGACATTTTTAATTCACATCCGAGATCTCACCGAAAAAATTTGGAACTTGTTATTAATGTTCTATTAGATAATGATTGTCGTTTATTCTACATATATTTATCCATGAACAATTAAAATTTCTTAATTGTCTTAAAAATCAATTAAATAAGAGAGACTCATCAGTTAATTCAAAAATAGTATAAAGACATATAAATAAAAAAGGACAAACTTTTTTTAAACATTCTATATATTTCTGTTATTTCTGAATAATTCAGCTATGCGATTGGTGATCTAGATATTAAATTATCGTACATGAGAATAAACAAACGCAATCTTTTTATCAATGTATACAAAGATAAATTGTTCAGAGAATTGCAAAAGAATGTGGTATAAAATTTCTTGCAACAATTGTGACGCTTCATTTTTATGTTGGACAAACCCGCAAATTTTTAAAAATCAGAATAAATGAATATCGCAACCACATAAACAGAAATACGCCGCAACACTCAATGGTAACGAATCATAGGCTGTTAAGGGGATGTTAAGGGGAAAAATTTTTTTTTGTTTTTAACAAAATCGAGAGATTCCGGCTTTGTTTCTATATGTACTTTAATCGTGGAAAAGTATTTATTATTCTATTCAATCAAAATAAAAAGAAAAATGATCGTTCTGTCGGTAAGACAGAATGGGGTCAGCATCTCCTTAAATGAGGAGTTTAATTGGAATAATGAGAGTGGAGATCTTAGAAGAAGAGTTGATTCTAGGAAAAAGACTGATCTCTGAGATGTGATTATATTAAAAGATTAATTAAATAGTTTAAATCTCCTATCTCTAGTGACACCGAACATTTAGGTCACATTTATTTTTCAATTTTGGAGAACGTGCCAAAAATTTTATCTCGTCGCGCATTCATGTATCTCTACACGTATAGGATAGACGTAATTTTTTCTCATCTCGTGAATGTGACAGTCCCCAATATGCTTCTTTTTAACTAATTTTTTAGCTAACTTTTTTTCTAGAGATGTGCAAACAAAAATTTAAATTGTTTAAAAATGTGCAAACAAAAATTTTTTGATTAAGGTTAATTAAAAACCATTTTTGCACAAAATGGCGGGCAATAATGTGGGGCAATAATGTGAAGTTGGTCTTCATCCTAAAAGTTTTTTTTAAAATAATTTTTTACTAAAAATGTGCAAACAAAAATAAAAAAAGTGCAAACGTGTGCAAACAATGTGCGATCGAATCATATAAAAAAAGTTAAGAATTCTAATATTGGGGGACTAACTTCACCCAGTTGATGGAAACGAGCCATATATTTATATGTGAGCGACTTATTTGCAAGTATCTTAGATTATCAAATCTCAGCTATGGCTGAACCAATCGAGTTTTTTAAGGGTCAATCTCTGATTTGTTTTATATAAATATAATATAACAAAAGTATTTTTATTTTTGTTTTACGGTGCCCTATAAATAACAGATATATTATTACTAAACATAAAGTCGCAATGCATTAAAATAAAAAAAAGTAACTTATGCGTTACTTGTTTACCGTTACATAATTATTTTTTTTGGTAACTGTGTGTAACGGTAATAACGTTACAAATTTTATATGTAACGAAAAAAATATTTTTCGGTAACGAGTAACGAATATAACAGTTGCATTGCTACCATGCTTAATATACGAACAAAAATATAAAAATGGAAAATGTAAGAAAAATAAGATTCAAGATCGTTAAAACAATCTAAAAATTTTAATAGCAAGTTTTAAAGCATATGTTATCATTAGAAATTGCGAAACCCAAAAAGTGTCATTCGGATGGAGAATTTGTAAAAAGATATGTTAAAATGGCTAACGCATTCAGAGATTTTTTAGAAAAAAAGTTCGAAATGTCGCATATTATTACATCGCAAAATATCAAGAGACGCGATATAAGTTTATTGTCGAAAACAAATTACATTATAAAAAGTTCTTTTCATGAACACTAAAGTCATTCTGCAATTTTACAAAAATTAATAATTACATATGTCAAGATCACAACTGTTGCTCCATCAAACGCACTATTTACCTTATATTTATAACTGCAACTATAAAAATCTCTAAATTATTTAAATAACCTCATCATCGTTCCTGATGATAATCCAAAATTGCACTTGGTCCCATTCCCAGATAATAAGAATTAAGTTCCTTTACTTAAAAGAGGATCGCCGAGCAAGTGAAACTATGTAAAAATCCTTCCGTCTGATCGTTGACCAGTTTCTTAGGCCTCATAGTTAGACTCGATGCTTTTAAGACATCTATTTCTCAGGAAGTAAGTTACGACTATCTTTCCTGATCAGGAGCCCTATTTTGTAACTCTTAATATATTTTAACATGTCAAAATAAATGGGCAATGACACGTTAACGATAGCGACATCGTCGATAAGAGTTACAAAATCCTAGCCTTGAACGTAACACTACTGTCAATGCTAATGCTACTATTAATATTGTTATCAGTATTATTAATATCGCTTTCAACCAGATTGATATTAAATACGTAGCAAGATGGATTTCCTTGCATTTCTACCTTCCGGCAATTCTAACGATGGCGGTTAGCCATACGCAAGTTTCCAAACTCGTTAGCTTATAACCATTGAGAACGCCCTTAATATTAATTTAAATAAAAAAATTGAAATTTCTTCTAGTTCATATTACTCGAAAATTTGAAGGAGATTGTCAAAGAATCATGGTAAAACAAAAGAAAGAATTTTTCCGACAATTTTTAGAAAGTTAATGAAAAAAGTACCAGAGTCGAATCCGTATGTGATAATCTCTTACCACGAATCTGCGTTGGTTAAAAAACAATACCAGTCAAATCCATATGACGATTATTCGTCATGAATTTGTACTAGTTAGAAAAAAATTAATGAGGGAAAAGGGATGATAATCCTTTAGATTTTTAGATTAAAGAAAGTGGTGAAAGAGAAAGAGCGATATTTCGCTGGAGATCTAAAAATGTTCGGATTTACTATTAATGTCTTGACCTGATTAATAATCCAACAAAGTGATAATCCAGAAAAGCAGGATGGCGGCAAGAAAATAAGTCCGAAGTGAAACTTTACTTATAAGATTTTTAACTTTGAACTTATAATTTTCAATCATGCATTTTACTAGTCATATAATTTTTTAGATTTATAGCACTGAGACTACTATTTATACTGAGTATACTACTATTTATACTGAGATTAGCACATATATATATATAAGAGAACTGACATAAAGAATTAGGAATTAGGAAGTACGAATGGAACAAAATTATAAGAAATCGTTTCATATTCTCTTTTTTTATCTTTTCTATATCTTATGGATATGCGTTTGCATCTTTGAGAGTGTAGCAACAATATAAATAACGTTCTCTGATAATCTCTCATTACTCTTGCCACATCTATTTCGCAATTGTTTCTCGAGGTTCTCAGTTTTGTTAGTAAGCTGTAAGGTGTGTTACAAAAAATAATATTGTTTATGAAGGATCTGTTTACTTTTTTAATTTTTTCAATGATCAACACATGAAATCCAAAAAAAAAGAATCGTGGAGTCTACAGCTATACTTTGAGATTTAGCAATTAGAGATTTAAAACTGCCAATTAAAATACATTCTACGTTTAACAAAGAATTTACGATCCACTTTGTTTACAGTAAGGGCGCTGGGAGTAGCGGCGACGAAATGAAGCATGCAGTATGCGTGGTAGCAGTGTCACGGCTGCGCGGTCTTGCCTTCAACCCCTAGTGTCTGCCAGTCGCTATCTTGCTGTATATGCCCTTCCTGGTGATCCTTTCTACTTCATCGTTGAGGTAAAAGATAACTGTCAATTACATTGTTCAACAAAAAATGACTTTTTTTCGAACACCGGAACGAGACTAGTCGTTTCTTATAATTTTTTTGGACGTTGCACATGAAAGGCTTCCAAATTACACCATCACGTCACATTTTTTAGAAATTTGCAATTCAAGTTGCAAAAAAGGGCTATTTTCACGAACTTTGTGTCATATATTATAGCTACAATATGTGACGTGCTGGAGAAGTTTTATTGCAATTAAAATAAAATATGTTGTTAGGACTTTCAACCCTCAAAAGGAATTTTTGGTGTCGGTTATGGATAATAAGATATCCATGGTTAAATATAAGGTGTGTTGCGGAAGTTAGCTGTAACTTACAATTAGGTCATTGACGATTTACTAAATAGCTTTCAATTATATTTATTTAAGCTTAAAGGTTTTTTAGGTCGCTGAATACGAATTCAATGTCGAAATTGTCAAATTCAAAATGTACTCAATATAGCGAATATCAAAATTTTGAAAATATTTTTTTATAAATCCGCCATATTGAGTCCACCATTTTGAATTTGACAATTTTGACATTGGATTCGTATTCAGTGACTTAAAAAACCCCTAAGATTAAATAAATATAATTGAGAAGTATTTGGTAAATCATCAATGACCTAATAAGTCACAACTAACTTCCGTAATGCATCCCATTTAACTATGGATATCACATATCTTATTGATTAAGTAAAAGTTTTTTTCGTAAAACTTTTGATATTTTTTGCAATTAAAAATGTTGAATAACCAATACCATAAAAAGATTCATGTTTTTAGTCAAAATGTTATAATATGTTTAAATGATGATAAAAGCTTATTGTTTGTGAAAAGCAAATCATTAAAAAATATTTAGTAATAATTAATGATAAGCAATACTGCTTATTGTCAGTGAAAAGCAACTAATTAAAAAAGGTTTAGTAATTAATTATCAAACTTATAATGTTCTAATAAATTGTTTATGTTAAATATATTTTGCTATTTCAGGCTAAGTCAAGAGTGAAGGAGGTTTATACGCAAATGTGCATACTTCTCAGCCAGCAGGGTATGCGAGATTGTGAACTTTTCGGTCTGGCAATATTGTCTGGTGAGTTGCATATTTTTATATATGTTGTTGACTGTGCTTATAAAGAGGCCAAACTGATAAAACTTATGTAATTTAAGAAAATTAATTAAATTCTATTATATCTAAGTCTTTATTGTATTATATTACCTTCGAAAAGCTCTTCAAAACAAGTTAAATTGAAATTTTTGTAAAAATATGTTAGAGTTGCTGGGTTTATTTTCTTCATATATACAGCTACTGAAAATAGTTCATGCTTTTCCAATTCATCAACTTTGATATAATTGATAAAAATAGGCTAAAATTGATTGCCACTGCTTTTTGTAAGATGAAGTCTATTAATACCAATTATTAATCTCGCTTTTAAAATTATTTTGAATTAATTTTAATAACAATGTTGATTTTAATCTAAAGTAATAATAGTTTCCAGTATGTAAATTGATTATTTTATCATTGATTTTTTTCAAAATGGTAGTTTTCAAGACAGTACGTGCATCTAAAAGCAACGAATCTAATGTTAAAATTGATTTGATGATTTCAATAAATCATTAATAGCATTGATTAATATGATGTCCACTTGCTTAATATCTAAAATGACTTGTGAACATTTTAATTGACAATTTAGAATTATCACATAAAATTAATTGAGATACATGCAATGATAAACATAGGAATGTGACTATTTTTTATTATGAAAGATAGGAGAACTATTGAGTGATTGCTTTAATCAAACAAGTGATAAAGCAGGAATTTTAATTATTTCTTTTTTATTCTGGAATTTATTCATCTTTTTCACATTTTTTCGAATAGATTTTTGAATATTTTGTTGCATTAATCTCTTCAAATATCTCTTGTGAGATTTTTTAAAACCAGAAGAAATAAAAATATATAAATATAAAAATTTTAAAGCTTTTAATAATATAGTAGTTCTCCAACATATAGTCAAGTTTCGAATCGAAATTTACGTAATTGCTTAATGCAGGACCAAATTCCAGATAGCTTGCTTTAGGAAGGTTTGCTAGGTTATAAATTTTCTCGGCTGCTCGGACGAACATAATAAAAGAGAAACCTTACAGTAAGTGTGACGAAATGATTTCCTGTTACGAATAATGCGAAAAACGAGGTAACTAAAAGTAAGAATCATGAAGATGTCACAAAAAAAACTCTCATGTATGGCTGATTCTATTGTTACAGTGTAATAGGGATAAAACGAACTTGATACAGGAAAAATATTTTGACTTTATGCTGCAGAACTACTGTATTGATGTAAAACCGCCAAAAAGAAATCTTACCTTGTATATTAAATCTTGTTTATCTGTTATTATTATATGCCATACATTCACTTTTTCTCAAATATTACTGAATGTTACGTATTACAGAAGGGCTTTTATTGCATATCCTAGTACAGTAATGAGCTTGTATTAAGATAAACGAATCTTAACATAAATAAATTACTTTTATTATTTCAGATGGCGAGTACCTCTTTGTGGATCCCGAGAATAAACTAAACAAGTATGCCCCAAAGAATTGGCGAAACTCTCATACATATGTAAGTAATACTTACTTATTTGTCACTTATTGTTTTGTAATGATCAATTACACTTTAAACATTAGTTTTTACATTCATTATAAAATATATATTTAGATATCTATAATCCTATATATTTAGATCTAGAACAAAATTTAGTTAGCAGTAAATTTAATTAGCAGTTTAAATGCCGAGAGTAATAGCACATAATAATGTATATTAGAAAAAATATAATATATTTCATGATACTTTTTCCTCGAAACATTCGTCGTATTTATCGTATCTATGTATTGCTAAATATGCACATCGAGCATATGATAATTCATGTTGCATTTATAATTGCAATATATTTCTAATAATCATATTTATATAATAACCATTATCAGAGCAGTTTTTATAACTCGATTTACTACTGATATAGTCATTATTCTAATGCTTAATATATATATATTATTTTCAGGGTTTAGATAGCAGTGGAAGACCAGCTTTTATTCTATATTTTCGAGTTCGTTTTTATATTGATACGCCATTACTCTTAAGGTAAGATATAAACATTTTATTTAAATAATAAGTTATCTATTTCTTTAATAATAATTTGTTATACAATAGGAATAATCGAATATTCACATCTCGATTAATCAATAAATGCAAATGCATTTAAGGAAAGAACAGGAAGGACATTTCGAATTAATTGTAAATTATAAATAATTATTTGTTTGTTTTTGTTATGAATATATATAGTGCTAATTTCATTATATATATATATATATATATATAAACAGTTTATTCGTAACTCTCCTAATCTGTAATACGAACAATAAACATATGAATTCATTGATTGTGTACGATACATATTTTCACTTATTAATTAAGTTTTTAATGATTTATGTTGCTTTTTTTCAGCGATGAGACGACGAGACATCATTATTATCTACAGTTACGTGACAATGTCGTCAGACATGGCGGTGGAGTGGAGAGCCTCCATCCTCACCATCCCCTTCACGATTCATCCATCGTTACACCACTATTTGCCCTCGCTGGACTTGCTCTTCAAGCTGATCTTGGCGACTATTCCGAGGAACGGCATAGACCACACGCAAGATCTGTCGGCTACTGCAAATCCACAGATTATCTTCCTCCTCATGTAAATTGAAAATTTTAACGTTTTGCATGGCATAATAAAAAAAAGTGTGCAAACTGGAAACTTGTACATTGCTTCCTCACCATTCTATTTCGTTTACTAAGCTTCCTCTATAAGCAAGCTGGTTTTTCAATTTTGGCTTCCTTATAGAGGAAGCTTAATGAGAAATAAAATGATGAGGAAGCAAATGTGCAAGTTTCCAATTTGCACACTTTTCACATAAAATAACATTTTATGTCACGTATATGTATGTGTATGTGTGTATGTATGTATATGTATGTATTTGTATGTATATGTACCTACTTTTGTATGTTCCTTTCGTATGTTTTTTTCATAAAATTCGAAAATTTACATTTTTTGAAAAAAAAAATTTTATAAAAAATAAACCCTTTCACCGATTCTCGCCAAATTCAACATCAACCATTCTTTAATAATAGATTTATTCAAGCAAAACAATTTAACTTGATATCTCAAAATTTGCGAAATTAAAAAATGCACTTAAAAATTCTTAAAAATTCAAAATTTCATAAAAAATTAATCCTTTCACCAATTTTTGCTAAATTCAATACCAACCATCTTTTAGTGATACTCTATTTATGTAACAAAATTTAATCCAATATCTCAAAATTTACGGAAGTTAGAGCAACCACAGATATTTTTAAAAAAATTAAAATTGCATTAAAATTTAAAATACTGTATAAATTTTTATAAAAATAACAGTAAATAAAAGTGTTGTCCTACTTTACTTGTATGCCAAATTGGAGCGCTGTAATTCAAAAAGTTCTTAAAAAGTTTAAATTTTCAAAAAAGTGGGTGGACACACACACCATACATACGACATTTTTAAAAAATATATGATTTTTCGATGTTTTGGAACATTCTAACCACATTAACATACAAATTTGAAAAAAAATGTTCACGAAAACAAAGCTTTCTTTATGAAGAAGCAAAAAGAATTGTAAATTAATGTGAGGCAAAAAGAGATATTTATTAAGATATGTAAATATATTTAATCATCAAATCCGAGATTTTCATAAAACGAAAATAATTGTAAATTTAACTTGCAATTTTTTGTCTTATACCTATAATTATGATTAGTAAAACTTTACAAAAACGGATCCAGCCCCAATAACCTTGACCTTGACTTGTCAAGGTCACTATCCTAAGTATCCTCCGAAAGGTTTTACGCGTCGCGCGCTCATTGTTTATTAAAAATATTATTAAGGACAATGATTTTTTTTTACAATAATATCAAGATTAAGAAGTCAAGGGGTGGATTTTTGTAAAGTTTTACCTTATGATTTTTAATGGATTAAATGAACACTTTCAGATGTGTCTCGAGTCGAACGTGCTCGCTGCACTCGCAGTCCAACATAAGGAGAACAGTGGACTCTCCAGAGAGGAGGCAGAGTTACAGTACATTCGAGAAGCAATACTGTTGGAGGCGCCGCTCAACGCTCATTTATACCGATTACGTCGAAGCAAGAATGAGGCGGGACCTGGACGCATACTCCTCGCGATCTGCGCCCGTGGAGTTCGTATTTATACTGAAGAGGAAACACCGCGCATCTTCGCTTGGAACAACATCGGCAAACTCTCCTTCGATGTAAGTTCAGATTTCTATAAATGCATTGTCGTTACTGCTCATTTACTGCAATATTAAGTTATGGCTAAAAGAAATGATATATAACGTTTATTTTAATCCCCTTGGGGCTACAAGGCGCTTTTTACAAGAAGCGTATCCTTAGGGTCAAGAACCTTTTACAATATCTCTTTAACTCCTTTTAACCTGGCCATAAGCGATTTTACACCTATAATCTTTTTTCCTCCTCTCTTCTTTCTTATTCTCCTTTCCTCTTTATTGCCTTTTCCGCCTTTTCCTTCTTCCACAATCCTTTTCCAAAAAATCTCTAATGAAGCATATGGAGTTTAGGATCGAACTGGATTCGAACCTTGTGGGACCTTTCGCCTAGCAGTTCGCGACTTTCCACGCGAGGCCACACGTTATCCTGCTAAAAGAAATGATATAAATTATTTTTTCGTCATGTCAAAATTTTCTTTGCATGCACCATTCGTATTTGTATAGTGCAAATTAGTAAAATACTTTATCGAAAATATATTTTTATTTTTTGCATATTTATTAAAGTTTCTTGTTGTAGTTTTCTTTTTAATTAAAGTTTTCTTTTGTATCATTTGCGCATATTCTTTAAAAATTTCTTTCATTTTTTATACAGCGCAAAAAATTCGAAATCCGGGCGGTCGATCAGCCAGACAAACTCACTCTCTACAGTGGGTGCGATGACAAAAGTAAACACCTTTTGGGACTTTGTCGTGACACTCATCAGTTTTCCATGGCTATAGCACCTAAAGTAAATGAAGCTAAGAGACAAGAAGAAGAAGGTGAGCTTTTGCTTTGTTATTTTTATTAAATATTGAATATTTAATCAGAAATTAAATAACTAATTACATAAGATCAGAAAATAAATAATTAATTATATTATTGATTATTTAATTTTTAGATTTTATTGTTATATATTTTTATACCTATTAATAATCACATTTATAACATTGAATCACATTTATAACATATATATATTTTTCTTATCTTTAATTTTCTTTTCTTCTTTTTATGTTTTTTTAAATTTGCTGTTAAAATATTAAATAGGCACTTAAAAAATTAATTACATAATAATTATATAATAATATAATTAATTGAATGCGGTTATAGAACGGAAAGTCTTGAGGGATTGTTACATGTATCCTACCCGATGCAAGCTGAGCTTAAAAACGCGCGGTGCGCGCAGTGACCAACGAATTTCTGTCATCTCGAGTACATCCTCAAACACGACATCCGGTATTGTTAGCGATCGGGTGCACAGTGAAGATGAACCTGATACCGCACCGGCATCAACAGAATGTTTGCCACATCTTACCGAAACGGCGCCTTATTCGACCGCACAAAGTAGAATTTTAAACTGCACGAATGCGGAAACGGATAGTCATTCTGTACCTTCTTCCGTATCTATTATCGACGGTAAGTTTACAATTAGTCAATAATAGAAATCTTATTTTACTAATTAAAAAAAAAAACACTAAACTAAACAACGACATACCTTGAAATTATGGAGTAAAATCGCCTCTGTGTGTGTGACAGTCAATCTACATATATAATTTTATTGCATTTATGCTGAAGATAAATAGTTCAATTAAACATTACATTTTTTAGTTTTATCAGTATGACATTGCCCTGATCCGGGAGGAGTAAAATAGCAAAGTTCCTTAAAAAAAATCTTTCATATTGTGCCTTTGCATCGTGTTAGTTCTGTTTGTAAAACAAAAATAGATATCTTCATATGTTATAATTGGAACTTAAGCTATCGATTCAACTTATAAACTTTGATTGTCTCAACCTGTTTGTTATTTGCCTTGTTGCGATTTCACGTGAGGATTGTATGAAACCCGACTAAGCTCCGGTACGCGCTCCGAGGTGGTGCGCCGTGGATTTCGGGAAGAATGAGTAGTGTGAGGATATACGGAGGTCTATTTACTTAGATTCTTTCCATATAAAAGTCTGTATTTGTCGTCAATCTATACAGTAATTTGCGAGCTCACTTCACGGGTTTGTCGCGCTGCCTTATGAGCAATCCCCTTTTTTTAGCAAGTCGGATGCGGTCGACGTGCACTAATGTCTGTAGTCGATGACCGCTCGCGGACAAACTTGTGTGTTGCGCTACGTGTTCGATCCTTAATCTTAGACGATTCTTGTCTATCTGCTCGGGTTTCGCCTTTCTTCGTACTCAATCGCGGGCTCAGGGCGATCGGAAGATATTTCTTAGCCAATCAATCCACGTTACGCAATATCGCATGATTTTCGATCCTGCGCGCAAGGACCCATAGCGCGACGCACGCATGAATTTCGATGCTTGATGATAAGCTCCGCAGATTTAATTCGGGATGGCGCCATCGATCCGCTATCGATCGGTGGGCCATCGCAGACGCGGGCAATTCGACATGGAAACCGCGACACAACCGTTATTGAAGTCCGATAATCTAACAAGTAACACTACTCAAGTGCCATTCGCCGATATTCTTGAAACTTTGCACACACGTAGTACATCGAAAAACATTAAACACGTGTTTTTTTATTTTGGCTAACAAGGCGTTTTAAGGTCGGGTATAGTACCACTATCTTGCCTTCACTGGTCGGGTATAGTACCACTATCTTACCTTCACTGGCTGGGTAGACCTTCCGAATGGCACTTGAGTAGTGTTACTTGTAAGATATTCTCTAAGATCTCTCAAATTGACGTGGCTTTTCACAATCATGTGCAGATCACTCATGTGCATATAATTTAACATAATTGAAGGACTATTTTCAGAGTTTGATGGTTCCGATGCCAATTCCACGTTGATGGAGCGTTTCGCAGCAAACACTACGATGGCTACCGAGGGTTCACAGTGTAGCAGCAGTTGCAGCACAATCGTCATCGTTAACACACCTACGGGCAGACCATCGCGAATGCGTCGCACTTCAGCAACCTCTAGCTTGGAACTAGGCTACTCGCACACGGCACAAAACTCCGCAATCTCCTCGGAGACAGTCAGTTACCCAAGCACTATTTACGACAGGTGTAAAAAGACAGGTAAATATATAGATAATCTACTATAGAAAATAGCTAATCTGAATTCAGTTCAACAAATGATTTTGCAAACGATCGAGGTACTATATAGAATACTTTGTTCTAAAATTGTCAGAATCTAGCTAAACTTCTATTCTGATATTTCCTCTTTAAATCCACACTCTTAATCTAATAAAGGCTAAACCCGTCTAACATGATAATAAAATCCAAATGATATTTTATTAGGTACTGATATTGCGAGCGAGACGAGTGGTGTATACACATTGAGAAGCAATGAAATCCAGGACGAAAGAATCGGCGATAATTTATATTCACCTACTGGCGAGACCAACGTTTCTTCGGCGGCAAGCGATGTTTGTGCTCTTAGCTGCATTCAATCTTCTACTGACGAGGCGTCTGTTACGTCCGGTTTTTATACTATTCACAGTGGGTTACAGTCTGAAAGTAGCGACGTTTATACTGTTGGCACGGAAGATCAGGAACCGATATATAGCATTTGTAAGGGTGATGACGAAGTCTCTCTTAATCAACAACTCGAGGATTCGCGCTCACGCAGCAACAGCATACTCAGCGCAGGCAGCTTTCGGGGCGACGGAAGTGATCCGTCCAGCGCGAGACCACTTCTATCGGCCGACGAATTATCAGACCTGATAGTTGGTCGATATCCCCCGCGTAAGACCATCAGCAATTCTATGGATTCGGATTGCGATTACATGACTATGCCACCGTCTCCGCTGCCACCACTGCATTCACAGCCATTTAGCGCAGACGGCGATCGAAAACTGCCTCTGCCGCCACCATATCCGATCGAGAATATTGATTACGCGACGATCAACGTTCAAAAAAAATCGAGCATATTGGAATTGGATCGAGAACGGGGACCACCGCCACCACCACCACCGTCGTATAATACGATTCGAGATGATTTCATTCCATTGCCACCTAGACGGATCAATCCTCCGCCACCCTCGTATACCTCGCAACGAGAAAAAATTCAGATACCCCCGCCCACGCCGCCGCGAAACGACGCGATAACGCCACGAGAACCGCCACCGCCCCCGCCACCTTATCCCAATGTATCCAGTCCCACTCAGAGGATTACAAAGGCCATCAACGGCGTCACAGCAAACCTCGCACCAAAACCACCGCCTAGAATCCAACCTCCTACTTACCCGGGTGATAAAATGAAACCCACTCCGGTACACGCCCCGGTTGCCGCTCTCGTGGTAGGCCCGAACAACTATCTAGACGTGCATGCCTCTCGAAACGGTCCGGTACTTTTACCATATTTGGCAGCACCGCCACCTCCGCCCCCACCGCCAATGGTACATCCGCGACAGCCACCGCCACCACCATCGCCGCCACCACTGCTGCCACCACAATCGTCACCATCCAGCCTGGCGACTGTTTACACGAATCAAGTTACTCGATCACAGATAGAACAATATAAGCAGCAGCTTTATTCGGATGTTGACTACGTTATGTTTCCGCTGAAAGACCCAGCAGTGTCGAAGCAAGAATACATCGACGCCAAGCAGGGTTCTCTTCTGGCTGCTATGGCCGCCTATCCACCTCCGCCATATCCGTCTTTCAGCAAATCCTCAGTGATGTATCGTAGTACCCCGTATCTTCCCGGTTCTTCCCCTTCCTCGCAATCTAAATATGCGTCTAATCAGAATTTGAGCGATATCGGCAATTCTGGTAATTATTTGCCATATAACAATATAAACAGTCATTATGCAGCCAGCACGAGCTCACTGTACAGTGGCGCGACTTGTTCATCCAGTCACAGTCTCAGAAGGGAACCACCCACATCTGTTGATCTGCCTCATACATTACACGCATTTTCGCGGACTAGAAGTGACGAGAACATTCTCAAATTGGACATTCCGGTCACGAATAAAATGCAATCTCTACCGCAGTCCAAACATCGTAGGTTACCGCCACCACCACCACCACCGCCTTATGAAATACAGGTATAAAAGATATTAAAGATATAAAAGATATAAAAGACGATTAGCTCATATTTACTATATCGCAGTTAAGTAAAATAATATTGTGCAAGAATCAGAGAGGCTAGGAATAACTAATATAAAGGATTTCACTGTGATAATTTTAAAGAGATATCAGATTTGAGTTATAAACGCTGTAGTTAAGGCTCCTGGCTCCTCACTGACCATGTTGAAATTGTGACGTTAGATGCGAGAATACACGTTAAAAATTCTTAGATGCCATTTCAAAATAAAAAGATATTTCAATGAAACAGCATTTCACATGACTTTAGCACACTCTTAAAATACCTCGAAAACTATATCCTTTTTTCTTTATAATCAATCAACAGTTGTAAAATATGAAACCCAGTCCGTCTAGTCTTTGCACATGCGCAGTCATTCCGCATGACAAAGTCTGACATCACGATCATTTTACGGTTGTTGATTGACTGTTAAGGAAAAAGAATAGTTTTCGAGATATTTTAAAAGTGTGCTAAAGCCATCTGAAGTAGTGTTTCGAAATATCTTTTCATTTAAAAATGGCATCTAAGAATTTTCAGTGTGTGCTTTCTCGTCTCTGACGTCATAATCTAACATGGCCACGGCAAAGATCCAGAAAATGTTTATTTTTTTTAGTTGCGACCATGGAAACTTTTTTATCAGAACGATGCAAATTACAAATTATCATTACTTATATTAAAATAAAATTTATATATCAGTTTGTGATTTTATAAATTTAATTTACTAACTGATTTTTGTAACTTTGTTTAACAATAATTGATTTCTCTGAATTATATACAATATTATTTTATAATAATATATATATAAATATATATTTTATTATTAATAAATATTTTAAAATAAAGTCAGTGTAGATATTTTGATATCAAAAATATAACAAATTTTTAATGTTTATTGAGAAATAATTATCTCTTTTTTTTAAATTTATTATAAATTTCAAAAATGTTGAATTACAATTAATTTTTCTGCGATATATTATACAAATTATCAGAAGAGATCAAAAGTTATTCACACACTTAATTTATATACATTTAACATATATTATGTGTTCCAGAATCTTGATAAAAATCAGCCATTACCATCAGCTTCTTCGATAACAGCTCCTTCATTGGCTATCACAAAAATGAATAATCCTAGCAAATCTAGCAACGGCATGGAAAATAATGACGAGGGAAAGACCGACGATATGTTAGACATCCGAACGCTTCGCGAGAAAAGTCGCAACTTAGATTTACCATTAATTGCCGCACTGTGCAACGATCAATACTTGTTGAAGCAGACGAAGGCCTTCGTCTTGCCGAAGCATCCTAGCGAAACCACTTCCACATCGACATCCATGAAGAATAATAGCATGCGAGGCAGCAACGGAGCGACCTTCAGCAGAAACAAGTATCCGGTGAGCGGACTGTCAACGACACAAATTCAGAAATCACCTAGGAAGTCCTCAACGAGCACTCATAAGCATCTTTCCGAAGCAAAGAGCAATCCTTATAACGTCAATACTTCTATTACAGGGATTTCAACAAATAAGAAAGACTTCACATCTCATTCTTAACATTCATTCTTGATATCTCTTTTCTCTCATTTATAGAATTTTTGTCAAGAATTTAGGATAAAAGTACATTTTTTCCATAATCTCATGATGTTATCACATCATCGCATTAAGTTTCGTCCATATAATTAGTACAATGTACATGCGGTAAGGATACGTAAATTAAAAATATCGTTCCAGCAAACCGTGCTTCTCCAATTCAGAGTGCCATTTTATCTGTTCACTGTATTTTTCTTCGCTCACGAATGACTCTTCAATGATAATTAAAACGATTGAGTATCCAGATCGTGTAAATTGCTCATCAATAATAAACGTAAAAACATTTCAATCATCTGTACTATTCATTTTCATAAAGCTTTTGTTGTAAATTACATATTTGCACAAAAAAATGCTCTTTTTATGTAAAACATTCTTAATAGTTGAACTATGGCATTAAGGACTTCAAAAATATTTATGACTTTTTGCTCAATTATACGACTGGTACAGAGATATACGAATAAAAATTCGATTTATACGCCCCGATAAAGGCGGCACTAGTCCCGCTCATTGTTAGGATAAACTGTAGAGTTTATTGGCCATTATGTGATAAAATCATATTATATATGAGAAGTTGATTGCTTGAGAGTTAATAAGTTTTTATAAGTTTTATTAATTAAAAGATATTTTATTTCCTTTTAAGTATATATAAACTACATGTCGCTTTATGTCATCAAGACACTATAGCATATTCTTTGTGCTATAGCATATTTTTTTTTTTTTTTTAAGAAATAAGTTTTTTTTATAAATTATAATTTTTAATATTAATTTTTATTATTAATTAATAAATATATTAATTTATTAATAATTTTAAAAAATTAAATCTCTAAACAAATGATAATTTTTTTATGAGTTGGAATTATTCGAACAATTTGAATTAGAAACGTTCGAGTTTCATATTCGAACAGTTCGTACAAAACCAATAATTGAAATATTTACTAAATTTTACAATATCTCTTTCTTTCTCTCTTGCTCAATTGTTGAATAAGTCAGGCATCAAGGATATTTCGAGCAAATATAGTATTGCAAATAATAACTAGTTCTTTTTCTATAATACATACGTTTGTATGTATTGTAAAAATTAACAATTTATTTCCAATATCCAGTTCGTCCTTATATAAGCACAAAATCATTTTAAGTACAGTATTAAGATATTAGATGGCCATTTCATTGATTAGTTGGAATCACAAAATCACCTAAGATCATATTTAAAACGATTTTGAATATAAGAACGAATTATCATGGTGTAACTTTATTTTACTCAAATTAATAATCGAACTGTTCGAATATATTTTCAAATTCGAATGATTTAAGATTTAAGCTTGAAGATTAAACTGCTTGAATTGTTCAATTATCGAAAAATTACGCATATTAGCAAAAAGAGAATTAAATAAAAATTAAATAAATCAGAATAAAATATATTTATATATATTTGCGTTTTATAATATATTATTTTAAACAATTCAGGAACTGTGTTTATAAATATAATTATCATCTAGTAATTGATATTTAAAAATTGTATAGTATATAATTTCGGACGATTAACGATAAATACATCTAGAATATAACATTTTAATCATAAATGTTTACGATTTATTAATGGTTCTGAAGATGAAGCAAATAATATCATTTAGATGGCCAATAATATATAGTTTATTTATGTTATAAAAAGGAAACGTACTTCCTTAGATAGAATAATCACGCAGAATTATATCTATAATTTGAAAAAAAAGACATACATATATATATATATATATATATATATATATATATATAATATTGTAATTAAAAAATATAGTATATACCTACCTTATATTAGAATGTATTTGCAGAAGTAATATTTATTACCGACCAGTTTCTTGTCTTTATATTTTAGTATTTTAATCAGTGCTTGTTTTATAGTAAAGTATCTTTTGTAAGTGCACATACGATGCTGTTAGTATAATTAATTTTTGTACTTTTATAATCGATGTAGCTTAATATTGTGAAGCTACTAAATTCACTAACATAATAAAAGAGATTGATGTCATTAAATTTACATGTATTAAGTTTCCAAGGATTTTATTGCAGAATGCGTAACAAGTAACAATAATCAGTTTTATTTTAACTTTATGATAATTCAAACTGCATTATTTAATTTGTATAATTATTCATTTTTTTCTTTTTTAAGAGATGCGAATAAATATTGTATATATATATACATATATATGGGTCATTCCACATCAAATCGGCCACCTCCTGCCCAAAATTGTGTGAAAGTAAATCTAACTTGTGAAGTACCAAAATTTAGCTTGAAGCATCTAATTTTTTATGCCGTCTGGCGATTTTGAAAAATGTCAAATAATGACCTTAATTTTGTCAGTTAAATAGAAAATGTATTTTCTTGTTCAAATCTTTACTATTTTCTTGCAGATGAAGCATAAAAGTCATTTTAATGTAATTTTATCTGCTGAATCCAAATCTGAAGTAAGAAAAACAATATTTGCAAAAATATATAATTTTGTTTTTCTTACTTCAGATTTGGATTCAGCAGATAAAATTACATTAAAATGACTTTTGTACTTCATCTGCAAGAAAATAATAAAGATTTAAACAAGAAAATACATGCCATTTTCTATTTAATTGATTAAATCAAGGTTATTATTGGCATTCTTCAAAATTGCCAGATGGCATAAAAAACTAGATGCTTCAAGCTAAATTTTGGTACCTCACAAGTTAGATTTACTTCAATACAATTTTGGGCGGGGGGGGGGGTGACCGATTTACCGTGGAATGACCCATAATTTTGTTTTTCTTACTTTAAATTCGAATTTAGTGGATAAAATTACATTAAAAATGACTTTTGTACGCCATCTGCAAGAAAATAGTAAAGATTTGAACAAGAAAATACATACCATTTTTAATTTAACTGACAAAATCAAGGTCATTATTTGACATTTTTCAAAATCGCCAGACGACATAAAAAAACTAGATGCTTCAAGCTAAATTTTGATACCTCACAAGTTAGATTTACTTCAATACAATTTTGGGCAAAGGGGTGGCCGATTTGATGTGGAATGACCCATATATATTATATATAAAGTATATATGTATATAAAGTAATGTAAAATATATTATATGTGTATAATTTTTTATCTGCTTGAATTCAAAATAATATTAAAAAGCTCTCATGATTCAAATCAATAAATGTAAGCTTATGTTAAAGTAAATGTAGAACTTAGGCATTCCGTTTAATTTTTTTTTTTTTATTTATCGGAAAAGAGGCCAGACTAAAACTGAAATATTTGTAACTCTTGAATTTTTCTATATATGGAATTTCAATTATGTTGTGTTTATATGCAATCATAGCATTTGACTTTATGCTAAGCCTACATTACTATTTATTATCTGTTTAAAGTTAGAGATTATCTTTGAACATATACTACAAAATATTCGAAATATACATTCTCTATATATGCTTTTAATTTTTTACATAATTTTACTATAAAATATAACTTCTTAAATTTTTCTTTTTTTTTCTTTTTTTAAATTAATTTAAAATGTTTATGTTGTGCAATATATAGTAAATGTCTGTTAAATTAAAAAACTCATTAAATTATTACATTATTTGAAATTTTCATTGTACAATTCTGATTTTATTTTGGATCATACAATAATATACTATTGGCCATGGAGGTAAGAAATAACAGGAGGGAGTGTAAAGCCTTTTAAGTAGGGGGGTAACAACACCAAATGTGATTGGTTGGCCACAGTAATATGGCGTTTTGTATTTTTTTTTCATCTTATCTAACCTAAATGAACCAAGTAAGTGAGAAACACGTTTGGCGAATAAATCGGATCTCACATTAATTTTGTTTTAAAAAGATATAAAAGTTATAAAATATTATAAAACAAAATGTCCATGCTACTAAATACATACAGATTCGCTTACAATAGGCTTGTTTTCTATTCCTGAACTGATGCAATAAGTTAGAAGTTAGAATGAGACAATAAAGTATATTTTGTCTCACTCTAACTTATTGCACCAGTGTGCACAGTTCAGCCAGTGCAAGAATAAAAAACAAGCCTTATATGGCATAGCACAATATATACAAGATGGTTCGCGTTTCACCTATCGTGGGCAGATTCCTGGGATCATTTGGAGACGATTTTTCCTCAGCGAAAATGTCGAGGGAGGTCATCATTTTTTGCATGTTCCCAATTTTTGTCATCATGTATCTTTGTAACTAAGCCTTAAATTAAAATTCTATTAAAGTAAACTCTATCTGAAATTAACTGAAAAATGTGATTTTGTTGATATTTTATTTCCACAAGGCTTAGTTTGTGAAAAACCCTTTATTTTCAATCGCTTATAACTCGAAAATTACTGGTGCCTCGACTGAATTTTCGCTGAGGAAAAATCGTCTCCAAATGATCCCAGGAATCTGCCCACGACAGGTGAAACGCGAACCACCGGACACTGTATATTACTATTATACATACAATATATATATACATATATATCATATTAATAAATATTATTTATGAATTTTTCCTTTTTTGTGTGTGTGCTTTCATCACTATTTCAAATGTCGCGCTTCGATAAGCCACACCAATATGGCGCTTAGTGTTTCCCCCTTACGTTTGCTTGCCAGGCAAGGGGGGTATCCTCCCTCCTGTTATTTCTTACCTCCATGCTATTGGAAAGCTCGAAAATTTAGTGCTTCAGATCGACGTTGAAATAGTGTTTTATTGTCGTGAAATTGCTTTTTGAGATGCCGCACGAGATTGTCGAAATCTAAATCATACGGCTTCCTACATGATAGACGATTAAATAAACGTTGGTATTCGTCATCACCAAGAGCGTGAAGAAGTAACTCTTTACATTCGTCCTCTGTCAGATTTTTTTCACCTTCCGCAAAAATACTTTTATGGCGTTCATGCCATTTATTGCATAATGTGAAGGTTTTGTCCCTCGTAGGATCATGAAGAAACTTATCGAATTGTTTTGCAAGATTTAAAAATTGTGACGATTTTATAGGTGGAAGTCATGAAGAATAGAGATAAGGAGGCCGAACTATGTGTTTGGGATGTGCGACCAAAACCGAGGCCCGATAGTAGTACCTATAGGTACCTATAGATGGCATTGCAATCACAAGATGCTCGTTAGTTTGAGAGAGAGGAGAGATTGCAGGATGTAGAGCAAGAAGGATAGAGAATGACTAACACAAAAGTCCACCGTGTACGTGTGAGTCCCGTGAGGCAAAAGCGCAACCTTGCGGAGCATTAATAAACTACAATTAGGCTCGACATTTGGTCGCACATTTCGATAATTCCTCAATGCTAGTTCGGCCTCCTTATCTCTATTCTTCATGGTGGAAGTGCATCGGTGCTACCTTATGCTTGAAGTGCTAAAGCATCCGTCAGTTTCCTTTGTAATTCAGCGATCTGATGCAATAGTTGCTGCTGATTTTGCGCATTTACCGTCAGCGTTTGCAGTATATTTGTTTTAATGCCATTTTCTTTTGTAGGTTCACAATTCCGCAGCGCCAATTAGTTGCGTTATTTGCAGTATAATTGTCGAAGCACTTATAGTAATAGTTTATATGCGAGCGTAATACTAAGCGAATGATAATTATGAAAGATAATCAAATATGTAACGAATAATTTTAAAAAACCTTATATTAATTACTATGTTATTTATTGACAAGTAAAGGTACCCAACTGTCACTCACGGATTTTAATGAAACTTTGCACACTTGTAAAACTATGCAAAATAATAGACACGTATTTTTTTTTATGTGCGGAGAAGCGATTTTAAGGGCAGACTATACCACAAGTAGTAGGGATAAAACAAAAAAAATAATTAATGAATTAAATTCAATATACTAATTGTTATTGAAGAAACTATTATTGTATGCACTGTTAAATTTAATAAAAATTAATTCCAAATAACTTGTTTAACAAGACATTTCATGTACCTTTAAAAATTGTCGACCAATAATACTACAAATAAGAAAAAATATGATTTTCGCCACAAAGTACTCACAAAGTATGGGCGTTATATTTAATCAGTCATTTTGTATTTTTAAATTATAATGACAGATTCGAATTCTGCGACCCCGCAAACCCCATAATACCTCAGTTTTCAAAAAAATTGTCAAGAATGTATTTATAACGTGAAAACCACCCCATATATACAAGGTGTTGTTTCTGTGAGAAAAAATTTCCGAAAATAGACCATTTTTGCGTGTGACAAAGGTATATGCTTCCTTAATAAAATTAATAAAATAAATTAATAAACTCATTTAATATATTTATTTATATAATTTAGTTACTGCCAGAATTTTGCCAACATAAATATGTAGCACACATTTGTGATATATATGTTATTACAATGGCAGATTTGGCTCTGAATATAGTTTTAAGTAATTCCATATTTTCAATTATATCATTATATATAATGTGTGTAATATGTTATTAAATGTAATGGTAATAAAAGAATATACAGATTTATACTGCGCGAATATACATATGTTTATAGCAATTTTGAGTTAGCTCACACATTCTAATATATTTTTTATACAGATTTTATTATAGAACTTAATACACACACTTGCAATGTACGTGTAATATTACAGTTTTAAATATTATACACAGTGCAGAGTTACATACATAGAATGCTTTGTGATGCGATATTGTGTACGTACATATACAGATATAACTTCGAAAATTATTTACACTTTGTTACAATAGTTTAATTCATGTCTATTTGCATGTTTAGTAATTATAAACACAGAAAGAGATTACAATTGATTTAATATATGATCTATATTTTTAAGCCCACATTAAATATCTATATAATTCGACAAAATTTGGAAAACAAAATCCTATTATTAATTTTACATGTTGTGTAATAGAGAAAAAATTTGAGGGCGCATATAAAATACATTAAAGTAAAAATCACAATATATATCAGAGGATACATGTATAGGTACATTAAAACATGTCACGCATAAAATTACACAGGATTCTGGATCTTGAATTTAGAGAAGAAATTAATTAATTATAAAATAAATATAAATAAATGAATATAAATATAAATAAATTTAAATAAATATTTTATTTATTTATTTATTTAAACTTAAAATAATATATATATATTTATTTAAATAAATATATGTATATATATATATATATTTATATTTATATTTATATATTATATATATATAAAATATACAATATACATATATTCGATTTATTTAAAAGTAAATAGAACACTCTGTGTCTTGAATTTAGAGCTATATAAAAACAAATGATTTATTTGATTGAATATTATTCCAGGTACTAATTATACATATATATATATATATATATCATCATTTTTCTACTTTCCCTTTTTTTACTGTCCTCATCATCTCTTTCCCTCCCCCACTTTTCTCCTTATTCTCTCTTTATTTTGCTCATTCTTTCTTTTATCTCTTTTTTTTTTACTGCTTATTTGTTTGGCACATGAATTCACTTTTCGTTATGTTCGAAAAATCGTTTGATAATTAAACTACACTTTCTAATCGAGAGAAACATCAGGGAAACAACAAATATTTTCTAAGATATATCTACTATAAACTGCATAATATTGCCTATTATGTTTATATATGTTTTATATTGAAAATATTCTGCACATATATATAGTTCAAAAAATATAACGATTTGACATTAAACAAAAAAATATACGTATTACACATAAAACTCGCACATAGAAAAAATTAATTGTATGGAAACTTTATACTGCTTATATCTCGTCACTCGATCGTCACTATTATGAAATTTATACAGGTAAAAATTTTACATCAATATGTAATGTGTTTATATCAATATTTCATTTGTTTATATATCAGATATATCATATACATTTATCAGAAATTTGTTGTGATAAAAACTAATAGATTTTCCAAAATATTGCTATTCTCTTTTGACAAGAAAATTTCTAAAAGAAATTTATACAATATATATAATAAAAAAGTAGATATATTTTTATGAAATACATTACATGAAAAAAATAAGGAACGCTTTTCTCATCGAAAATTGTTTAATTTGAAAATTTTTAAATACATTTAAAAATGTATTTTAAAAAATTTTTATAAAATTGCGTTCGGTTAATATTTAAAGAACAAGTTGTTCTTTAAAAGTATTCAATTTTAAAAAGAAAAATAGAGACACTGCTTTTAAAGTGCTATTTTAATTATTATTATTTTATTTAATTAAATTATTTCGCAATTATTTTTCATCACGTTATAATATTTTCAAGTTAAATAACGTTCAATGAACAAAAATCATTCTTTATTTTTTCTTGAGTAATGTATATTCCTGTTAAAAAATTTTATTTTAACATGGAATATTTAATATTGCAGTTACTTTATATTTAAAAATGTGATATTTTTACATCTTATAAGAAAAGTATGATAAATTTGCAGATAAAAGATATGAATTCCTTGAGAAATACATAATTTCTCAATAGTGATTCAAATACAAATCCACGATTTTTGCAAATAAAGATTAAAATAATAAAAATATCTTTATATCGATATTTTACAATTTTGCAAATAGATTTCTAATACCAATATTATTCTTATTCTTTCATTTTTACTATATTACTATTTTTAAAGTTCCACGATAGCAAGATATAGAAATGTAAAATAATTAAAACATACATAATTATATGTTCAAAATGTGATGTTACACAAAATTCTTGAAATAATGTGCCTTTCTTCTAATTTTATGATCTTATGTACAATGTTATCACAGAGATATAAAGAGTTAGAATTCTTCTCGACACTTCTAGACTTTATAAATAAAAATATAATATATCTCAACTAACTACGTTTAGTTTGAAAAGTATAACTTTTCCAGCGCCAGTACCATCCCATCTCAATCTGATTAAAGCCCGTACTAAGAATCGACAGTCCGATGAAAAACACTGCCTGAATCAAAGCCCACAATTGGAAGATCGGAGAAATGATGAGTAACAGTATCATCATACCTAATAAAAAACATTTAAAAAATTGTTTTTATTATTTTCTTTTTTTTTTTATATGTATTATATGTATATATACAAGGTTTCATTTTATTTTGAACAGTCAAATATCTGTCAAATTATGGGATTTTAGAAAAAAAATGCATCAGGCCAAAGTTGTAAGATTTCACGACGGGAGCATAATATCGTGATCTTTCGGGTTATTGCTTTTGGGTAACGTTTTTCAAGATTATTTAGATGTCAACCTAGTCTTTTTTTTAATGGAACCATCGATGACTTTATCTCTTTTATGCACAGTACTTTTATGCACAAAATAATTAAAGGAATCAATTAGTGCTAAGAAAATACATAGTTGTTTTTAAGGCTCCTGGCTCCTTTCCGACCATGTCGAAATCGTGACGTCAGAGGCGAGAAAACACACGCTAAAATTTCTTAGATGCCATTTCGAAATAAAAAAATATTTCGATGAAACAGCACTTCAGATGGCTTTAGCACACTCTTAAAAAACCCCGAAAACTATCCTTTCCCCTTTATAATCAATCAACAGCTGTAAAATGTAATATTATGAAGCCCAGTCCGTCTGGTCTTTGCACATGCGCAGTCATTTCGCATGTCAAAGTCTGATATCTCGATCATTTTACAGATGTTGATTGATTATAAAGGGAAAAGGATAGTTTTCGGGGGTTTTTAAGAGTGTGCTAAAGCCATCTGAAGTGCTGTTTAATCGAAATATCTTTTCATTAAAAAATGGCATCTAAGAATTTTCAGCGTGTGCTTTCTCGCCTATGACGTCACAATCCAATATGGCCGCGGTGAGCACCCAGGAGTAGAGAACCTCAAGGAGAGAGAAGCGACAACTGGTCACGTGACCAGCTATTCGTGATTGGCTGGCATAATATGTACTATTTGGACATGCGACGCCAATGCAGTATACGCGGTGCACACCGAAAAATGTCAAATGTGTGACGTACTGTGAGGTTATACTGCATTGGCGTCGCAATGTCCAAATAGTACATATTATGCCAGCCAATCACGAATAGCTGGTCACGTGACCAGTTGTCGCTTCTCTCTCCTTGAGGTTCTCTACCCAGGAGCCTTAAGAAAGAATATATAAATTGCAGCTATATATTTGTTGTAGAGATCAAATTAGGTTGACTTCTAAGTGACCTTCTAAGTGACCTTCTAAGTGACCTTGAAAAATGCCACGTGTCTAATAAAGGCAATTGAGTAGATCACGATATTATATCCCCTTCGAAACCCTACAATCTAATACATTTTCTAAAATCCCGTGATTTTCAGAGTTCACTGTTTAAAATAAAATGGGACATCCTGCATATAATTTTTTTATATTTTTTTCTGTCAGTGAAAGATCATATTCATTTCTCAAGAGACTTATATTCATATACCTGTTAATATACTCCAGAATCCAAATGCGGCCCGTAACGGGAACGTTTTCGTTACCGGCCAAATTTCGTCGGAGAATGCTTTCCGTTCGTAAAATTGCTTCAATATTCTCTCCTTCTCGGACCATCTGTTCTCCAGCCATTTCCTCAAAGTCAAATCGTGCATAGGTATATCCGCGGACGATATTCGTCTTATATGAAAGTGCACCTCGTCCGGAAATTTACCTCTAATCAGATCGATTTCCGATTGCGGTATATAATCCGGATATGCTATCGTTAAGTCGTACACGGCATCGAGAAAGCTCGCCTGCTGAAGATGCTGGGCGAGATAAGCGAAACCCGTCGTTTTCGGATGCAGGGTATACGTATATCGTGGTAAATGATGCTCCACGGCATACTTGTCCGACTTCTCCTTACTGCTCTTCGTCAAATCAGTGCCCTCGGGAAATATCAGCAACTGGGTGCGACTGTCCAATGCGATCAAATAATCAAGAGTACGCGACAATCGGCCTTGATCCTCTTCCCAATGTCGCGTTATATAAAGGAAACCATTCATTTGCATTATCCATCCTGTTATAAATACATAGGAAGCATTATACACTCACACATATATATAACACACACATATATAAAGGAAACTATACTAAATCGTATCCCCTAAGGTAAATATAGTCGTTAATAATTGCTATCAAGTCAAAGATCTCTAATGATTTTTTATATAATACATTTATTATCATATATTTATCTCAACAATAATTATTGATATATACATATATAAAATTTTTTTTATATTTATATAATTGTTTTTCTCTTTGCTAACAAAAAGTTTATCTCAATGTTTTATATACAATTTTTTAGTTTTCTATTTAATGTCAAAAGTCGCAGTCAAGACAAATATGACATAATAAAAGGTCATTGGAGATTATTTTTGAATTTAATAAAACATAAATGTTACTAATTTGTTAAATTTTAGAGTTAATTTTCTCAGAAACAAAGTCTTATATGAAAAAATATTATTCTACATTTTCGACTCTCTTATATATTCTTTCATACAGAATCATCATCTTCCCAGAGATTGTACCAGTAATTATGGAACACCTCTACAATTGTGGGGATACGAGGAAAATCAAAACGCACTTACCAGGACCAGGAATATGCCGTATAGGATCCTTTAAAATAAACTTCAATCTATGACAGGCCACATTGGGCAGACATGTTTGATACATTGCAGCCCATAAGAAGTTCCAGTCCACCCTTGTTCTGTGATTCATCACGAGTACGGCCGATTCGTGAGGGGATATATGATCACCGGACACATGGATTTTTACGCCGAGCATGCTCAACAGGGCCTAAAAAAAACATGTAAGATCCTATAAATTTAAGTTTTTCATATCGATCGAGACCCAATTGTATCAGAGATGCGATTACTTGAAATAAATGCATATTTAAGGTTTCTGGCTCCTCATCGCTGACCATATTAAAATTGTGACGTCAGAGGCGAGAAAACACACGCTAAAAATTCTTAGACGCCATTTCGAAATAAAAAGATATTTCGATGAAACAGCACTTAAGATGGCTCTAGCACTTCTCTTAAAATACCTCGGAAACATACATAACTTTTCCATTTTTCATTATATACACTCGGCCAAAAAAAGCGGTACACTTAAAAAGTAGTAAAAAATTGTGAAAGTTTAAGAATTTATAACTCAGCTAATAATTATGATATGGAGGTGTTTAAAAAATGAAAATAAAGCTTGAAGTCTGTAGTTTGAAAAAACTTGAGTGCCAATTACGTGGAATGATCAGTTTTGAAATGACAAATGATAAAGTGAGAACCTGCAAAAGTGATAAATAGAAGGTCCACTTTCCTGAATTGCACGGCGTGAAGCAGTTGACGTAGCTCAATGGGATAACAAGCACATGAAAATTCAAACTTTTCTCTTTAAAATGCGGTTTGGTGGAACTCGATACGACAATTTTTCGCTGAGTTATCTCAATTTTAAAAAAGTCGGTTTTTAACGACAAATTATGATTTAAAATGTGTATCTGCTACCTTTATCAATTTGAACCGTGACAATTTTATTCAAGAATGTTGCATTGAATGCGGGATGTTCCGAAGCGATGCAAATCGTGCAGAGCATCTCGCGCAAACAAAGTCCGAGTAAAATATTCGCGGGGTTTTCGCGGTTTACGACTTTGGAGGATATCCATGAGGATTTCCCGCGTAAAAAAAAAAGATTTCTTTCTTTCTTTTCTTTTTTTTTCTTTCTTTTTTTTTTTTCTTTTTTTACACGGGGAAATCCTCATGGATACTCTCCGATCTCCAAGGAAGTAGTGCCGAACTCCGCGAATATCCTACTCGGACTTTGTTTGCGCAAGATGCCCGATACGATTTGCATCGCTTTGAAACATCCCGCATTCAATGCAACATTCTTGAATAGAATTGCAACGGTTCGAATTGATAAAAATAGCCGATACACATTTTAAATCATAATTTGTCGTTAAAAAACCGACTTTTTTCAAATTGAGATAACTCAGCGAAAAATTATCGTATCGAGTTCCGCCACAGCGCATTTTAAAGAGAAAAGTTTAAATTTTCACGTGTTTTTTATCTCATTGAGCTACGTCAACTGATTTACGCCGTGCAATTCAGGAAAGTAGACCTTCTATTTATCAGTTTTGCACGTTCTCATTCTGTCATTTGTCGTTGCAAAACTGATCATTCCACGTAATCGGCACAAAAATGTTTTTAAACTACAGACTCCAAGCTTTATTTTCGTTTTTTAAACACCTCGATATCATAATTATTAGCTGAGTTATAAATTCTTGATCTTTCATAATTTTTTACTACTTTTTAAATGTACCGTATTTTTTTTGGCCGAGTGTACATAACATGGCCGTGGGGAGACTCAGGAGCCTTAAAATGAAAATTAAAAATTTTAAATGCCTAATATTTTTGTATTTTGCATATTTAAAATATACTTTTTCCGTTTCAAATAATATTATTAGAATTAATATAAATTTACTTACGGTGGGATAAAGTTCCCAGCACGAAAATAAGAGATCTCCACATTTTCGAAATCTCGGCGGACTAAACAACAACAATGGTAGAAGTGGACAGGCAATGAATAAAAGACCTGCTACTATGCTACCATACCACAAAGCACAGTATAGTGTACCACGTAAAATGTCACGCATCACAATCTCGAAATGGATATTCTGAAAATAATATATGTATATATATGTATGTATGTATATCTGAGTACAAAATTTTCGGCTGATTTCATACACGATTCTGGGCCTTATTCTTGAATTCGTTCGCAATATTGCATATATGCACATGTTTTGTACGATCAAAATGCGTATACGCTTCTGAAAATAGATTCTTGAACACTTTTTTGTATATGATATTCGCAATTGGAAATGTATACGTTTTTCATTGCACTGGATTAAATTTGGCAATGTCGATAAAGATATATATTTTCGAAAAACATTAAACAAATGTCAACGTGTGTTACGTATTGCGTGTACGTACATACATATATGTATATATATAATATCTTAAGAAGATGTCTTATAACAAATAAACTGTAGAAAGATTTGGATATCAAGTTTTACTTATCAATGTCTTTATTTAATTATATATCAATGTTTTTATTTTTAGAAGATATATTTAGAAAAATATTTCTATAAATATAAAAAATTTATCATTTAGAATAATACAACACATACACATAATATCTTTTCATAATTTTTTAATCTGCAATTTATGGATATGTTTAAATTTGATAAGTAAAAATTAAATATTTTTAATTGTTATGGCTAAATGACACAATTTTTATATTGATACTTTATTCTTTATTTTATTTTTTTTCATTGTACGTTATTTAATATATCTCGAGATTTAAAAAAATTTTTAGAAAAATTTTTAAAAAATTTTTTTTATAATTTTTAGATTAAAAAATTATTAATTCCTATTTCTTTAATATATATTTAATATTTATTCCTATTCCTAATATTTTTTCTATTATGCGTAGAGCCTTATTATTTTTTATCTTATAAATCTGTTAAATTTCTTATATGTTTATTTATATATATTTTTTTTTTTGATAAGCCAGATATCACACGCTAAAACACGCTTGAATATGTTCGCTTTATGTCAACTCTCGTCCACGGGCGACAACGAACTCGTATTTCTCTTGAAAAGTATATGGTATGACCCATTCGTTGCATTGCAAATGAAAAATTGCGTATACGTCTCAGTTGCGATCGTCAAGAATAATTGTTTTAGGGATTTTTAGGTGCGATTATTATTCGCACTGGATCTTTGTCTCACTTTTTATTTATGTTGAGAATTCATTATTTATTTTCCGAGAACAATTATCATGACAACGATTTTGACACAAGAACACACAATAAAAATGATATCTCACATTTATAATTCATATATGAAGAAATAAGGAAATTTAAATTGACTTCTCGCGTCTGCTTTTGGACTAGAGATGGCAAAAAATATTTACATTAAAAGACAAAAGTTTTAGAAACTCACTTTCACATGTGCACTGTACAATTGAAGCACCTTTTATGAACACTGGATCTCCACTGTTTCTTTCGAAAACATCGTGTGTCTTTACTGGCTTCTCCTTGATTTTATTATAGGCTTCAACCCTGCTACCTCTTTCACCCTCACTCTCTGTCTGGTCTCTACCAGTTGAGTTGGTAGAGGCTGTGTTGGACCATTATTGATCTGTTGAGTATAGGAGGGCTGTATCATCTCGATAAAAAATTGGAGAGTTTTCCCCTGGCAAAATCAATTATTTTTTATCAGGGATCCGGACCGAAACAAAATTAGGGTTCGGTTTCGGTTACGGTTTAATAAAATATTTAATAACTGTTCCGGTTCCAGTTTCGGTTTTTTGATAAATAAAGGAAACCGAAATCGTTTAAATTACAATTTTTTCGATTACGGTTCCGGTTTTTAAAATTTTTACTTTTCGTTTTTCTAATTAAATTAATTTCTAAATTATATTACTTTAAAAAATTATTATTAATTTTTTGACATATAAATAAACAACACTTCATATTATACACAAAAATATATTTATATATGTATCTATATTATATTATATATATTATATATGTATTGCAAATGACGGAAATGTCATGATAACTGCCTCCTCGAATACAATTAAAAATAAATTATTTTTTAAATGTTCTTAAACGCATGTATTATCGCAATAACGATAGTTATGAGGATCGTATGTTTTCCGTACGGATATAACGGAAAACATACGATCCTCATAATAACTGTCGTTATTGCGATAATACATGCGTTTAAGAACATTTTAAAAATAATTTATTTTTAATTGTATTCGAGGAGGCAGTTATCATGACATTTCCGTCATGATAACTGCCTTTGCGCAAAAGATTAGAAAAAAATACCGAAAAGAACCGTAAACCGAAAATAATTTAAATATCCGGTGTTATAAATTTAATAAAATTTCAATACGGTTTACGGTTTCGATTCTACTAAAAAAACGATTATGGAACGGTTATCGGTTTTGGTTCCGGTTCGGTCCGGGTCCCTGCTTTTTATACATAAATATATATATATATATATTATACATAATATATTGTATTATTTTTAGTATTTTTATACTCTAGTATTTTTTTTAAATACAATAAAATATGTGAGAATTAATAAGTTTTTTTTATTTTCGATTACTTTAATTATGTTGTCTTTCCAGCTATCATCAAAATATTATTGCTATCAAAATAGATTAAAAATTGTATAATATAATTTATATTTTATAAACTAATATGACTTACTAATACTCCTAAATGTGAGATATATATTAAATTTAAATAGACACAAATTTAAATAGTGCGTCAATTTCCAGATTCAACAACTTCGACCTAATATTTTTCTTGTCTACACTTCTATAGGAGGGGAAGAGAATATAAGGGATTATTAATTTCTCGAAAATTGTGTGGAAAAATATAAAAAATTAAATATTCTCGATATAAAAATTATTTTCATGATCGTACCAACAAAAATTTGTGCCTCGAGTACTATTGAGTTTCGATTAAAAATTAATTTCATCGAAATTGACGCATTTTAACATCCGCGTTTGACTCTTTGGCGTCTATTTAAATTTAATATGTATCTTTTATATTTTATATTTTATTCCTAATAAACACAATTTTCTCATATCAATCTTATAGAAAAAATAGATTTAAACAACAAAATATACACTAAAACATCACTTCTGTGCATTAATTTTTAGAGAAAGACTTGGCATTTTTTTTACCCATTTTTGATCTTAAAAAATAAAAATATTTTTTTTTAAACACAAAAATATTTATTTTTAACAGTAATGTGAGGTAAAATCTACATACTTAAGTAAAATATATATATATATATATATTTATATATATATATTATATATTTATTATTTATATATTCAAGTATATTAACATATTTTTGTAAATTAAAATATCGCAAATATTTATAATTCTATAGAGCAGAGAGAGAGGAAAAGGAAAAGAGAAGGAAAGGGGAAATAAGGGAGAACATATGAAATAATTTGCACATTTATTATATTATATCGCATTATTTTTATTAGGTAATAGATAATATAAAAAGATAAAATCATAATTATAATATAATAAATTTACAAATTTTTTAAAATATAAGATACGTATAATAAAAGCGCACAATAGGCCCAATACTTAGATGATAAAATTGTCCAACAAAATTTTAAAATGTATTTTTTTAGTATTTCATTATAAACTTGTTTTCTATGTATAAAATATTTCATACTATTTCATACTATTTTATATTTTTAAATAAAGCGATGTAATAGCCATTTTGAACAATTTTATATAAAAGTTTATTGATGATAAAAGTGTTATATATTTCTGTCCGTATAACTAAAATTACTTGTACATTTCCTTTCCCTTCTTCCTGTCCCTTGCTTATATTTAACTACAAATTGTTCATGTATATCACATAATTAATATGTTGAGGGAAATAAAGAAAGAGAAGAGGGAACATATGAATATATCCAGATCTATTAAAACTCCCATGTCCCATGTTACTGATATTCCGAATATTTGAGAAGAAGTGGATGAGCCTCGCTTTGTATCTTTTCATCATCTTTGCTCACAACTGATAAGTCGCAAATTTTCTTCAACCACTCGCAAGCCAATTCATACTTGCTCAATGCTACGTAACATTTGCTTAAAAATAGTCGATTCTGCAGATTTACTTTGGTTGAAAAGCTTTCCGCTTTCTGGAAGCTATCAATTGCATCTTCGAATGAGGCACTTGGTGGCTCCGAGAATAATGTTGTGGCGACCTTTAAAATATCACAAAAAATCATCAAAAAATTAACATTATATATACAGAGTGTTCAGCGTAACGGGCCGCACGATTTTTGAGACGTTTCTGACAGTTTACAAAAGTTTATATAATGAAAATTAATCTATTTTACACAAGTTATAACATGCAATAAAAAAATTTGAAAAAAGTTTTTTATAAAAATATCAATTTGAATTTTTTAAATAGAATCACCATATTTTTTATATATAAATCGATTCCTCACAATATTTTGCATAAAAAGTTATGAGGGTAGGATGATCAAAAAGTGAATAGTTTACGAGATATTTTATATTTTAATTTGACATAATCTTACATAAACTATGAAATATCTCGTAAAATGCTAATTTTCTGATAATCTTACCTTAATATTCTATCACCTTAATAATTTATGCACAAAATAATAAAAAGAATCAATTGGTGTAAAGAAAACATATAAATGTTTTTAAGAAAAAATATGTAGCTGCTAGTTGCAAATTACATACTTCGTATAACGGTATGTGAGCTATTAAATCATGTGATCAAAATGTATACCTTTCTTTCTAGCCAACCTAAGTTAGCCACCTCATATCTGAATCTGCCAAGTAAATGATGTAGATCAGCATCATCTGGACGTATTTCTAAGGCCTTCATTACGTGTTCCTTGAAACGGTAACCGTTCTTTATTCTCTCTGATATTGGCAAATATTCACCATATACACCCACAAGTATAGCGTACCATTTATGCAGATACGCGTTTGATAAAGTAAGAAGCTTCTCACAGGCATTAATTCCTGGGAAAATAATTATTATAATTAAGTACTTCTATCCGCAAACGTAATCAGAGATTCAATTTGTACATAAATTCAATAACATACCTGCGCAGATTATAATTTTTTTTTCGCTTGGATCAGTGATGCAATTCGAATATTTGTAACAACTTCTGGCATATCTCCACACTACATCTACATTATCCGGATAACTGTTTGTGAAATTTCGTAGTTTGAGATAATCATCTTCTTCAAATCCCTCTTGATGATGATGTACATCGAAAGTGTAAAAGTCTAATCCAAGGTAGGTGGCTTCAATTGTCCTGCATCACTAAGCATATTATGGCCTAGTTTACATCGAGCACTTGATACGCGTATCAAATAGTGCATTTAAGCTGATCAGCCAATAACTGAACCAATGTACTAGTTATTTACTATTTGATACGCGTATCAAGTGCACGATGTAAACTAGGTCAATGTAACCTTTTCCTTTTAAGTTTTGAAAATTTGTGATTTTTGTACAACAAAAAAAAAGAAAGTTAGGATTTCTACTGTACAAAAGATTTTTTTAGACTTATAGATTAATCTTATGCCCAGATATATTATCCAAATAGAATAACTTTCAATCTAAAGCAGTCTAAGCAATCTAAGTCTATGTGAATATGTACAAAAATTTTCTTCATAAATCAAATTTAAGATTCTGATATAAAAACAAATGTGAACAATAAATGTATAAATAATAAACTGACCTTTCAATGTCACTTATATTATTTTCGCTATCTGAGCAATCAAAAAATTCATCATCGCCAATATCTGTGGCAGCTGTTGAAAAGCCATCAGTATCATTATCCGTTACAGCAGTAAATGTATTATCATTATCATGTTTACGACTAAGCTTCTTCTTCCTCTGTTGACCTTGTTGCACTCTAAAATAAGACAATAAATAATCATATATTTTTTTATAATCAATTCTCAATAAAAAATAAGTAGACAAAGTAGACAAAGAATCATATATTATTTTATAATCAATTCTCAATAAAAAAAATAAGTAAAATATTCTGAAAATTGATTAAATTTTTTCAATATGTCTCTCACAAATCACTCAGATGAAAAAATATTATATAAAATATAAAATATAAATCAAATATTTTTTTTCAAACATACAGACATTGAAAATTACCATTTCTACAAAATCAAAATAATAGGAAAAAATCCAATATTTATTTATAAATTATCATACAATATCTAATTAATCATTTAATGTAGTATTTGACTGAATATTTTAAATATGTCTTCTAGTATATATAATCTAAAACATTAATTAGCGCAAAGAGATAATAGTACTTATTGTTACCTCAATCTTTCTAATTCTGTTTGTAATTCCGTGAGGCGACGGTCAACTTCGTCTAAGTGAGCATTCTTCATAGCATGTTGTTGTTTCTCTAAAACTTTCTGGTAAATGAAGATACTAGCTGCACTTATAACACCGATAGTTGCCCCGATAGCAGCAGCGATCAGATGAGTCTGCAATTGACTCATTTTGACTGCGAGAACTTTTTATTTAAAAATGTCGACGTGGTCTGAAAAAATGAAGATATATGATGTGAATGAAGATATAGATGTTAACGAAGTTACAATAATTATACTTGAAGATTAACATAGTTTAAATTCTCACATTGGAATATGCGTACTCACTTGTGTAGGCAAAATGCAATCTGGATGGCCCAAATTTGCCACGTTTATCGAATAATTACAATCAGCTAGAGTAACGTATTATATCCTAATAATGTTTACTCCTGATGACGCTCTGGTAAGGAAGATATATTATATTAATGAAATTACAATAGAAAATCATTCGTGATTCAAACTTAGCGTAAATTCTCACATTGGAACATGTATGTATGTGTACTCACGAGCTTGTGTAGGCGAAATACGACCTAGACGGGCCGAATTTGCCGCGTTTATCGAGTGACGTCACAATCTGCCAGAGTAGTGTATTATATCCTGACAATCTTAATGTGCTATGTGGCATTAAATGATAATATCCTATAAAAAATAATATCCTATTTGTGCTAGATGTTTCGTCTTCGGTATCTAACCGATGAACCCCGCCAAGATTAAGTCGCCGTACTAGATCAAGATCTACTTGAAGATGCCACGTATTACTTTTCTTCACAGGAATGCAGCAGTGATAAATGTATCACGCATATCGCATGTCATGGTTAAAGGGTAATCGTGACATACTAACCGTCTCGTATGCAAAGTAAATTATCATATTTTCTCTTCTTTCAACACACCTGTGATACCCCTCTCTCTCTCTCTTTCTCCCTCTCACCCAATTTTTCTCTCTCCATCATTTTGATTTTTCGAATCGATTTTCTTGAAATTTTTATTTGCTTATATAGTCATATTCTTTGTTTTTTCTATATGTTTCTATATATGTATTGAATAGATCAATCAATATCTCTCAATATATGATCAGAATTAATGCACGAGATTTTGTCAGATATATGATCAGATATGACAATAAAACGTCAAAGGCCGCGTTCAGCAGAAAAAGCAGCTTTGCAACTGTTGTAAAATTCGTGAATCTGATTGGGTGCGTTCAGCGGACTCACAGTTGAGAAATTTTCCGATGTCATTCCATGCTGATTGGCTGGATCTTAAAGTAGGAACCAATCACGTTCGATTGCTACTTAGCAGTTGAGTCCGCTGAACGCGGCCATTGGGGTCGGCAGGAGACCCAGGCAAACTCCGAATTGATGTTGGAGACCTCGCGCGGTGACAACGCGAAACTCCGGTTTCAGTGTTGCCAACGCTGAGAAACTAATTCCCAGATTTTATGTAGTGGTGTATGTCTGTATACGTACACACACCATTGCATTGCTCACGCGGACGCACGGTAGAGAGACAAGGATCGATAATCATCGGTTATCCTTGTTCCTCTACCGTGCTAATCACGTGACATGCTACACACGAGATTCGGCCTGAAAATGCTTTCTGGCCTTCCGTAGCAGAAGGCAGTAACGTAGCAAGACTAATAAGCACCCGTTTGTTGTTAATTTTATATATGCTTATGCATATATGTGCATATATATATATATAAATAATATCAAAAATTTATATATATGTTTCCAAATTGTACAATGATATATAATAATAATAAAATAATAATTCGTAGCGTGAACTAATACACAGCATGTAAGACACGGGCGCTTATTAGGCTTGGCAATTTATTGCTTTTTCACTTATACTTTTCATCGATATTTTTTATGTATCGTCAGCGCGATAGAGAGATAATAGGAGAGTCTTGTTTCATTATCCTGTAGCAATTATAGATTGGTATGGCACGCCGTTTTGCTATTTAATACCATCATAAAAATTCTACTAAATTAAATTGATACTGAAAGAAAAGAAATTATTATTATGTCTAGACATATTTATAATTCATCGAATTATTATTAAGCTATCATATAATTAAACACGCAGAATTAAAATTATGTCTAGAGAAAATATTAATATTAAATTTTGAATTTATTTTATGTTATAACATAAAAATTTTTCGGGAATTAAAATTATGTACATAATTTTAATTCTTGAATTTTTATTATGTACATAATTTTTATTCCCGAATTAAAATTATGTACATAATTTCCCGAATTTAATTCAGGAATTAAAATTATGTACATAATAAAAATTCGAGAATTAAAATTATGTACATAATAGAAATTCGGGAATTAAAATTATGTACATAATAAAAATTCGAGAATTAAAATTATGTACATAATAGAAATTCGGGAATTAAAATTATTGGAATTAAAATTATGTACATATAATTTTAATTCCTGAATTTTTATTATGTACATAATTTTTATTCCGGATTAAAATTATGTACATAATAAAAATTCAGGAATTAAAATTATGTACATAATAAAAATTCAGGAATTAAAATTATGTACATAATAAAAATAAAGTAAAGTAAAAAGTAAAATAAAGTAAAGTAAAATAAAATAAAATAAAGTAAACACTAAGAATATAACACTAAAAATAAAGTAAATAAAAATAAAATAAAGTAAAGTAAAAAGTTGCCTTTTTATTCAAATGTGAATCTCAGCGAAAAATCATCGTATCGAGATGATTAAAAAAGCATTTTAAAGAGGAGACTCTGTACTATCATATGCTTTTTATCCCATTAAGTTACGACATTTGACTCACGCCATATGCCGTGGCGAACTCGGACCATTATTTTTCAATTTTGCATGCTCTCGTTTTGTCATCCGCCATTTTGAATAAATTTATCTCGCAACATTAAAATGAATAGATTCTTAAAGTAGAGATTCCAAGCTTCATTTTCGTTTTTTATAAACCTTTCTATCTTTATTATTTACGAAGTTATTGTCATTTGAAATTTGATAATTTTTTCCCAAATTTTAAGTGTACCGCTTTTTTTTGGAGTGAGTGTATATTGCTATATATAATATATATATATATAATATGTACATCAATTTTGTGATTAAATTATATGAAATGTTTATTTGAAATGCCTCAAAGAATAAGATATGTACCTTTTTTATTCATTTTTCTTATTAAAGCATGTAAAACATCTTTTCTAATTTTTAGTACAGTTTATTCGTGAAAAAATATATAAAAAATAAAATAGATCTGATAAAAATAGAAAAAAATGTGAAATGTGATATTTGTTTTATGCAAAATCTAGTAAATTATGGAAAAAAAGTTCTTATTTACAAAAATTCTTTATAACATATATTCTTTATAAAAATCAGAGAAAAGAAAGATATTTTTTCTTGCATAGAATAATATACAATTTCCTGATTGAATTTCTTGAATGCTTTTTGAGAAAAATAATTTTAAAAGTCAAAATATTTAATATTTATATTGTAATATTTTATATTTAATATTTATTTTATTTTATTTTAAAATAAAATATCTCTTGTGAGTATACTCTGTTTAACTATTTCTATATATGTTGATTTCTATCGCGATCTAGTAACATCGATCTAATAAAACACGCTTGCCACGTATTTAAGATATTAAAAGGAACTATATGTACTTCATATATATTATAATGCCGAAAACAATCGTGTCAGTTCGATGGTAAAATCTCGAAATAGTAAGATCAGAATTGATCAAAATATATTTTTGGCTAAAATAACGACTCGTAGCTAATTCAACGAACAGAGGGTAAGTTAAATATAAGACATTTAGATATATATTTTCTTTTTAAATATATGCATGTATAAAAATATATAAAGAACATTTGGCGAATACAGCGTTCTTATTTTCTAAAAGATATTTTTAATTCAGTTTTTAAATATTAACACGTTACTTATTTTTATTTTAACTATTCTTTTTATTCTTTGCATATATAGCAGATAACATGTAGACATGAATTGTAGCAGCATCTTCTAATCATTTCGATATAACAATTAAAAGTTAAAAACAAATTGCCTTTGTTTAATACAGTTTCCTTCTAATAAATATCGAGAATCAATATCTCCGTTATGTTAAATTAAATATATAATAAATATTTATTATATATATAATATATATATATAATAAATAATAAATAAGGAAAGAGAAAAAATAAAAACAATGGATGTTAGTTTTTCTTCTAAAAACATGTGTACATAATAATAAGATAATAAAAATTTTTTTTGCGTTTTATATTCACATTCCGTTTGATTTGCTCATACATATTTGTTAAAATTTTTAATTTCGCAACTGCTTCTTTGTTATTCGTTTCTTAAATGTATACATGACTTGCAAGCTATATATAAACCTGATGGGAATAACATATATTTGATAAACATAAATTAAACTACAACGGATGAAGCTCAATTCAGAAGGAATATCAGAAAGAATTTATTTATTTATATATATTTATATTTATATACAATATTTATATTTTTTATATATTTTATATTTATTTGTCCTTTAAGTCATCTACATATATATATTATATATTATATATTTCTAAATTTTAGATTTTTGAAAAAAGCTTTACACTGTTTATTTCTCAATTAAATATGTTTTATATAATATTTTACAATAAAATACATGACACAGAAATATATAATTATATTAAATATTAAAATCATATAAGAAGAAAAAACATTCACATAATAATAATTTTGAAAAATAAATTTATAAAAAATAAAAATTATTTATGGCTCCTTCAATTTGAGGACACAAAAGTATATACAATTTAGCTTACATGATGGAACTATATAACTGACAACTAGAATATATATAAATACTTTGCACATATCTAATTTATATATTCTGCTTTTTTTTTTAATTTTTTAATTTTTCCGTGTTAGTAGATTATTTATAATTGCTCCGTTTAAGTAAGATTACTTACGTATACGCTTTTGTATAGTTACAGGGATGCAGGTTATCCGATTATTGAAATTTGCCTTGAAAATAAAAACAATTTTATTTTTTATTATATTTGTCACAAGTTTTTCTCGCCGTTTATAATTTATTTAATATTCGACATTTCAAGTTATATTAGTTTATTATATTTCATTTATCAGTTACATTTATTGGCCGGTATTCATAGTCGGTTCTTATATTTAAGACTGTCTTATTAAATAGGATCTTAAGATGTGATTAATATTTATATTTTGTATATCTTTATATATCTTTTTATTTTGTATACCTTTATGTTCTTAAATTAAATCTATTTAATATAACTGATTGTTGTTTTACAATACGGAATATAAATTAATCAGGTTAGGCGATTAGGCTATTTAAAATTGGTTAATCTCTTAGATTTGGTTCTCGATTAAAACGTTAAAAATTAATATTAAAAATGAATCTCAAACTTGAGATTATTTAAACATTCAGTATCACATCAAGTAAAATTCGTGCTCTGTGCACAACCATTTAATTAAAAAAAAAGTTAATTTTCCTTGAAACTTACGCATTATCATTTGTATCTGACATTTAATGACCGAGAGAATTTAAATTATGTTTTTTACATGAGAGTCGTATCAATTTTCTTCGTCTAGTAAAATAATTGAATTAATAGAGAACACAATTTTAACGAATTAATATTAACATATATATATTGTATAATAAAAGTATATAAAATACAATGTATATAAAAAAATTCTCAAAATTAATCTTAAAAATTATCAATTATTTAACTAAATTGTGTATCTTTTTTTACTGTATTTTTTATATGTATTATATTTTCCTTTTCTTAGAGGACAATTTTGCATTTTCTTTGCATTTAGTTGTTTTCTATTTTATTATACTTTACATAGCAACATTTTTGCAGATATTTGAGAACGAATACTGACATGATGTTCCGAAAATTATCATTAAATGATTTATTATATATCGTTGTAATGGCAATAGCCCTTTCTACCGATATAAATGCAAAGATTGAGTGGCATAGTGCGATTAATTATTATTCGAATTGTCTGATACCGTTTCATTATAATTTGAAGCTAAATCTGATGCCAGTTGACGAGTACGATGGCGAGTCTAATGCCACTTTTTATATTCATTGTCCAACACAAAATATAAATATACATACATCAAAATATATGAAAATAATGGATATACAATTAAAATCGGCGAACCATGAACTAATTCAATACAAACATTATTTTTTTAATTATAATAAAAATGTTATCGCTCTTAATATCAGCGAACAATTAGAATATGGAGCTTATACTCTATATATGAAATTTTCAAACTCAATAAAGGAACATCCTAGAGAACTTTTTCAAACTTGGTACATAAACGATAAAGGACATGAAACGTAATTATAAAGATATATTAAAAATTAACTATTATATATATACAGGGTGTCCGGTAATAGTCGCATCAACCGTCGTGTGCAGGTAGAGCTAGTTAAACCGAGTAGAAAAGTCCTCTACCATTTTGCGATATTCTCAATAATAAGAGAGATATTAATTAATAAAGATCGGCCAATTCGCGTGACGACGGCGAGAAGAGACAGCCCAGTTTTATGTCGTTACTAAGCATGCGGCGAAAAGAAACAATATAATGTTACACGGTTGCTAAGCGCGCGATGAAGCGGGGAGGAGCGCTTTACAAAAGACAGTAACTCCATACGAGTAGCGCTAACTCTGGACCCCCGAGTGGGCTGTCTCTTCTCGCCGCACGCTTATCATCGCGCGAATTGGCTGATTTTCTTTAATTTATTTCTCTCTTATTATTGAGAATATCGCAAAATGGTAGAGGACTTTTCTACTCGGTTTAACTAGCTCTACCTGCACACGACGGTTGATGCGACTATTACCGGACACCCTGTATATAAGCATTATACAGGGTATTTTAGGAGGAATAATCACACACACACACACACAGTATTCTAAGGCATAATTGTACACATTATTTTAAACAAAAAAGTTCATATAAACATATGTGTGTCCTGGACGATTATGAAGATACAGTGCGTTCAATCTTAAAAACAAATACATTTATTAATTTATTAATAGGACCGAATTCTATGAAACAATTACATAAAATTTTAAGCTTACAATAAATTTGAATAATTAATAATAATTAATAAATAATAATTAAATTAATTAATAATAATTTTGGCATGAGTGAATGATGCTGAGGCATTTTAATTACATCAGAAACCAAAAGTTATATCTAATGTTTACATTTGTAACGTTTATATATGGTAACAGGAAACGACGAAAATTTAACGTAATTAATAAATGTATTTGTTCTTAAAGTGAACACCTTAGATTTTTATAACCGTTCGCATAATAAGACATATGTTTATATAAACTATTTTGTTTAAAATAATGTGTGTGTAATCATGTCTTAGAATATTGATCATTCCTCCTGAAATACCATATACATATTTATACATATTTATACATATATTGAGAATGTTGTCAACATTATTTATTATTATATTTTACAAAGCGTTTACATTTATTATTAAAAGTTATAATATATCTAAATTATACTTTTGCTTTTACACACACACACACGCGCGCGCGCACGCACGCACACAATAAAACTTCATATTTTAATATAATTATATTTCTTTGCATAACATTCTATTGATATATCGGGCTAAAAAGAATAATTGGAATAATCGCACATTTTTTAAAATAAACTTTAAATCTAAAAGACATGATAAGAAATATATGTAACATTACGTTAAGTAAAAATGATAAAATAAAAAATAAAATAAAATAAAAATATATTTACAATATTATAGTTTTCAAACATTATTTATAAATCACATACAATCTTTAAAATTTCTATATCAACAATTGTTTAAAATTTTGTTGTTATATATAATATTTAAAGCATGTCGTTAAAATACAATAGGTTCATATTCGCAACACTACTCCAACCAAGAAGAGCCCGAATGTTATTTCCGTGTTGGGACGAGCCACAATTAAGTGCCACTTTTAACATTTCCGTAGAGCATCATAAGAATTACAAAATTTTATCGAATATGCCGATACGAGAATACGAAAGTGTAGATAATTTTACGAAACGTACACTGTTCCACAAGACACCTCCAATGTCCACAAACGACGTAGCAATTGTGATGTATGACAATGTTGGTGATCTGTATGTGGCTCTTAATTCGACGGAGATTATGGTCAACACATGGTGCAGGTCGCACTTGATATCCCACATGAAATTGGCTCATTATGTCGCTGGAAATGTAACTATGTATTTGGAACACAATTGGAAGATTTTGAAAAGCGTTCCAAAAGTGGATTATATTGCTATTCCTAATTTGGAACGCAAAATTTGGCAGGCTTGGGGACTAGTTCTTTACAAGTAATATATACATTCTATAATTGTACATTATATAATTGAACATACATTCTATAAGATACATTTATAGAATAATCATAATTATAAACTCGTTAAAATATAATATTATTGTTAGCTTTTAAAACTTACAAATATTCAAAGGTATACATTTTTTCTACGCTTACTGTAAGAATTGGCTCAATTAAAGAGTTATATAATAGCATTAATAATAATTTTGACACTTACAAGTAACATTACTCAAGTGCCACTCGCCGATCTTTTTGAAACTTTGCACACATGTAGTACTTCGAAAAACATTTGACCCGTGTTTTTCATTTTGGCTCATAAAATGTTTGAAGGATAAAAATCACCCTCGGGATATCGGATTATCGAGCTATATTACAATATTGTTTAGGGAAGTGGTTATTTTGAAATAAAAAAATATCCATTTTATAAATCGGATATGCTCTATCGAATCGTGATATTTTCAACCTACGGTTCCGGCCGGAAGTAACTTTTTTTTAAAATAAAAAAGTTACTTCCGGTCTTAATTACTCATTTCCGGCCGGAACCGTAGGTTGAAATGGTATTTTTTATAGATTCTATGCGAAAAAACATGAAACTTTTGTACCAAATATTTTTTTAGAAAAATGTCATCTATGACTTTCAAATGATCTTTAAAATGAGTTTTGGCATGTTTTGCCCTTTGGGATACAAAGAAAATCAAAGATACAAATGGATACAAACGAAGCGTTATCAAATGCGTACTTAAAAAATTTTCTTGTGCCAAGTTTACATAGGTATAGTGTAAGAACTTTTTTTCACCAAAACTCATTTTAAAGGTCATTTGAAAGTCATAGATGCCATTTTTCGAAAAAAAGTTTGGTACAAAAGTTTCATTTTTTTTATATCTGTAATAAAAAATACCAGGTTCCATTTTTAAAAAGTCACTTTCGGTCTTAATCACTCATTTCCGGTTGGAACCGGAAGTTGAAAATATCACAATTCGATAGAGCGTATCCGATTTATAAAATAGATATTTTTTTATTCTAAAATAACCACTTCCCTAAACAATATTATAATATAGCTCGATAATCCGAGAGATATCCCGAGGGTAATTTTTATCCTTAAAACACTTTATGGGCCAAAATAAAAATACACGAGTCAAATGTTTTTCGAAGTACTACATGTGTGCAAAATTTCAAAAAAATCGGCGAGTGACACTTAGGTAGTGTTACTTGTTAGAGGAAATTTTGTAATTCGGAAATATATGTTCATATTAATGCTTAAGTAATTTCAATAAATGATTTTAATAAATGACAATAACACATACTATATAGAATTATAACAGAAATTAGAATTATAACAGAAATACTCTTACATTTTTATGTCACATGTAATATGTATCATATATATAGTCACACTCACACACTCAAAAACTTTTTCGTTATTATATCAAATCAAAAATTTAAATTATGCATCATTGATTTTACAACTTTAAATTTTAATGTTAAGGACAAATGTATACGTCCTTATCATATTGAACTTATTGCATGAGGATGATTTCTATATTTTTGTAAGTATTAATCAAAGAAATGCTAGATTTATTTATCACATCGAAAAAGATATAAAGAAATAAAAAGAGCGAAAATATTGAAAAATAAAATCATCAATCTTATTTTATCTTTAAGAAAGAGAGAGAGAGAGAGAGGAGAGAGAAAGAAAAGATGCGACATATAAAGTTATACACAAGAAATAATTACAAATCAATAATTAACTTAGCACATTGAATAAATTTACAAAAGTTACAAAAAACTAATTTTCTTTTTTTTTTGTTTATGAAAGTTTATTATTCCAATCTTATGCTAAAATTCTATTTTTGTTTAAAAATATTTTCTCTAATGTAATATATGTATAACATATTTAATTTTTATATAATTAAATTATGCAAGTTTATAAAAACAAAAATTTCGACATAATTTCAAATAAATAATTTGCAGTGAAGCAGATATCATCTACAATGAAGAATTACATTCTGTTGCGTTTAAAAGTGAAATAATGCGCTCAATAACTCACGAGATAACATATCAATGGTTTGGTAATCTCTTTAATCCGTCTTGTCGATCTAACTGGTGGTTAAACGAAGGCTTCATTATGTACTTCGAAGCATATTTCATCAATAAGGTTGCTTCATATTTTTAATGTTAATAATTAAAAAATTATTATTAGTTCTATGACGACATAAAAAAATTCTGAAATTGTCTTCTTATTCGTTAAAAATAGAAAGAATGCGAAGAAATATTATTCTTTTTTCTCAATTTTTTACAATGTCTTAACTATTTAGAAAAAAACATTATATAACAGATAGCAAGTTCATTTTAAATTATGTCATTATAATTAAGAAAGAAAAACCTATCTTGCAAGTATATTTTTTGATATAATTTAACAAAATTTTCTATGTTAAATAGTTACGCATTATTTGTCAATTTAAAAATATTATAATTCTATAATTTTATAATCTTAAAATATTATAATATTATAAAATTATATTTTGAAAATAGCAAATAATTATCTATATTAGTGCATATTGTTAATTTAAGATCTTTATTTTTCGATTATATATTTTTATTTATATATTTGTTCGATTATATATTTATTCTATATATTTATTCGATTATATATTTATATTTATATATTTATTTGATTGCATCAATCTCTGTCTGTAGATCTTTCCAGATACCCGAATGATGGACTTGTTCATAGTTCAGATTCAACATGAATCTCGTCAATTAAATACGCATTTTGATAATTATTTTGCGGAATATGCAAGCGATACTGAAATTAAGTCACTTTCTCCTTTTTCTCCTATTATAGGTATGTATTGTATATATATATCACGATGTTCGGCGTAACGATTTGATTTTTGAGACGTTACTGATAAAATTATAGAGAAAAAGTTTATATAAAAAAATTAATTTTTTTACGCAAGCTATTATTGCAATAAAAAATTTAAAAACTTTTGTTATCAAAAATTGATGCCTTTTAAAAATTTTTTTGCATGTAAAGCTTGCGTAAAACAGATTAATTTTCACTATATAAACTTTTTTTTTAATCTATCGAAAACGTTTCAAAAATCGTAATACGGATCGTTACGTTATATTTAAAATATACATATATGTATAATATATATATAAATTTTCTAATATAATTAAACAATACTTTATAAATTGCATTTTTTAAATTCAAAATTAGTTTTTCTTTACTATATTAATTATGTTAACAATTTTATGAACAGCGTAAGTTAAATTTATTTAAATTATATACAATTACACATACTTTATATTTTGATTATCTTTTTATTATATAGGAGCCATTGTATGGCGTATGTTAGGAAGTCTGATTCCCGAACATGGATTTTGGATGGGTATCAAAGCATATTTGAATGCACAGTAAGTGATATGCACATTTTAATTATTCTATTATTATATACCATAATGCACACACACACATATAATAACAACAAAATTGTTATCCTTAAAAAAACTTTTTTATCAAAGGTAAAATATACATATGTTAATTGTAAGTACATGAAAGTGTATCCCAATGAGTATCCAAACCAGCGTACAAATGTAATAAAAATTTTTTAAATAAAAAATTAATATATACTGTTAAAAAGTTAACTGTTAACAAAAAAATTAATAAAAACAGAGATCAATTATAATAAAAATATGTATATATACAAATACTCAAATAATCAATACAATCATATATTACAGTTTCTTAAATACAGAGATACTAATACGTACTGTTTCTAATTTATTGTTCAAATGACACATTTTTTACACCTATGTGAACTTGACACCCTACTTTTAACAAATGAAGTTTTTAATACATAAAAAAATAATATTTTTTACAGTTTATAATAAATTTTCAAAAATTCTACCGCCAACATTTTTAAAACACTTCTACGACAATTGTGTTCTAAAATTCATTGCCAGTACTGGAAATCTATAGTATACGTAACGTGAACTATAGATTTCTAGTACTGGCAGTGAATTTTGCAACGCAGCCAATATCACAATCAACAATCAACTGACTTCAGGCGTAATGATACTGTCATCTCCTAGAGTAGTGACCTTTCCTCCCGGGACACCCTGTATAATAAATTAAATACTAAAACATAATAATAAAAGGATTAAGTCATTAAATTAAAAATAAAATTATAGTAAGCGTAATATTTATTTACATTATTTTATACAATTTAATGATATAAAGCTGATTTTGTAAAAGAACTTTTTAGAGAATCAAGTTTAAGTAAAAAGTATATATCAAAACAACACTTTTTTGTTCAATAATAAATTTCTTGTTTTACATTTTAAATAAATAATTATTATAGATGCTAGAAAATCATCATATATAATATGTTTGAAATACATTTATGTACTTATTTACATTGTTTTGTACATAAAATTATTGAGATAAGATCATCGCAAAATGAATATTTTACGAGATATTTCACAATTTATGTAAGATTATGTCAAACTAAAGTATAAAATATCTCGTAAACTATTCACTTTTTGGCCACTTCCTACTCTTATAACTTTTTATGCAGAATATTGTTTTATGTAAAGAAAAATATAATGGTTCCATTTAAAAAATTCAAGATGATCTTGTCCTGACCTTGTCAACGCCACCCAAGGTCAAAATGATAAGATCTTTAAATAGATCTTTTTAAATCCTACAACTTTTATCCGAAACACTTTTCTGTAACTTTTTCCTCACCCTGTATATGTATACATATATATATATACATAGTAATTATTGATGTACAATGTTAAATTTTACAGATTTACTTTCTTTATTTCAAAAACTCCTGACAATCTATGGAACTTTATGAAGGCTGCCATTCATGAATATTATTTTGAACTCTACAATATAAACATAAAAAAGATAATGGATATTTGGAATATACAAAAGCTTAATTGTCCTGTGCTAAACGTGACACTAGATTATCATAGCGGTCACATGAAGATATCGAAAGAGTTTAACATCAAATCTGATGGGAAACCATATTTTATATTTGTTAGCTATACTAAAGACGTGGACCCCGATTTTAGCTTATATCCTTTTGCATGTTTAACAGAGTCAACTCCAGAATTGATAGTACCCTTTACTAAGAAAGATAAATGGATTATTGTCAACAGACAACAAAAGGGTAAATTATAATATTAATATTCTTCTCCTCTTTTATTTATATACAGGGTGTCCGGTAATAGTCGCATCAACCGTCGTGTGCAGGTAGAGCTAGTTAAACCGAGTAGAAAAGTCCTCTACCATTTTGCGATATTCTCAATAATAAGAGAGATATTAATTAATAAAGATCGGCCAATTCGCGTGACGACGGCGAGAAGAGACAGCCCAGTTTTATGTCGTTACTAAGCATGCGGCGAAAAGAAACAATATAATGTTACACGGTTGCTAAGCGCGCGATGAAGCGGGGAGGAGCGCTTTACAAAAGACAGTAACTCCATACGAGTAGCGCTAACTCTGGACCCCCGAGTGGGCTGTCTCTTCTCGCCGCACGCTTATCATCGCGCGAATTGGCTGATTTTCTTTAATTTATTTCTCTCTTATTATTGAGAATATCGCAAAATGGTAGAGGACTTTTCTACTCGGTTTAACTAGCTCTACCTGCACACGACGGTTGATGCGACTATTACCGGACACCCTGTATATAAAAATGCAAAAATCTATCTACTTATACAAAAATCTATTCTTATTATTACATATTTTTATTCTTATGTTTTTTATAAAAATTAAAATTATATATTTTACATATTACAAACAATAATATTCTCTTGAAGTATTCTGCTATATTGCGTTATATACTGTTATATACCGTTAAATTTAAGATAAAACGCGCATATAAATATTATTTTTCAAACTAAATACAATTTTAGTTTATACAATTCCGTATGCCGCTTAACTTTTCAGAGTCATATTTTTTAATTGGATTTACCAGCGTGAAATAATGTTATAATTGAAAATATTGATAAGAAATGTATATCTTTTACTATATTATATATATATATATATATATATATAAAATTTAAAACATTTTTATGACATATATTGAATAAAATAATCCATAAAATTTATTTGTTAAATAACAGGATACTATCGCGTGAACTATGATCCCCAGAATTGGTTAGGAATTGCGCGTTACTTGAATTCTACAGATTATACAAAAATACATGTTCTCAATCGAGCGCAAATCATCGATGATGCGTTCCATTTTGTGATAGAGAAAAAACTTAATATCTCCATATTCTGGGAACTCACAAGCTATTTATGGCGAGAGAAAGATTATATAGCATGGTATCCTATGATCAAAGTATTTGAATACATATCGAATATCTTTGCATTTTCCAAAGAAGAAGATAAACTTCCCAACATACTCAAGGTATTATCAAGTTATAAAGTTTTTTGATAAAAATTATGTTAGATATTAGAAGTCAATGCAAACAAAGAAACAGTTTTATATCATAATTCCAACATAATTTCTTAGAAACTAAGATATTAGGCAGTTAAAGGAAAAATTTAATTATATAGTAAACTAATTTATATAGTAAAATAATTATATAGTAAGTTTTAATTATATGCTAGTTCTTTTGTATATTATTATAATTATTTTTGTTCGATAACAATAATGGCGATTGTAATAAAATCAGTGATATTTTTACATCTTTTTTCAGTAACGCATAATAAAAGATATTCTACAACTATTTTTATCATTACTTTTCAAATCTACGCGGCTTATTTTCTAATATGTGAACAAAGAGCATTTAATTCGCCTAAAAATCTGGATATAATTCTCTTTTTAACAATTATCTTCTTTAACAATCTTTTAATCACAAATTGCAATAAAATTTAATGACTTTTAGTTAAAACCCGATCATGTAATATAATTTTTATTTTTATTTTTATTTACATTTTTACAGTTTTACTTATAGGTTTACAGTTTTTTTAATGAATATTTTTCTTATATAACTTATTTTACATCTTAAAAACAAATCTAATCTTATATTATTATAACTTAATTTAACTTATAATTTAGAATGTTAGAACGAAATTTTGAACTTGTATAAAATTATAAGTTTAAAAATAAGTGATTCTTTCACAAATTATTAATTTGTTAAGAGAAAGAAATAAAAAAACTTTTTATTTTTATATACTTACAGAATTTTTAATCACATGATCAAAAACTTTCTTTGTAATATTCTTTAAAAAAAGAGTTTTTTTAATTAAGAAATATCAAAATTCAAAATTATAAAAATTTATATGTACTTTGTATCGATAGCGATATCAATCGAATATTGCTTTTATCACATTTTCGTATAAAAAAACGGTATTTAAAAAATTTTATGTGTGTTTTATATATAAAACTTAACTTTAATAACATTAATTAATAACATCAACTTAAAAAAATACAAAAATTGTAACGATGCAATATAACAAGTCACTTCTCAAAATCGATTACGAGTAATTATTTTATAATAAATAATAAGTTATTATTTTAAAAATCTGTAAAAAAAATGGGAAAACAGTATAATGAGTAACTTTTATAAAATAATTTTTTCAATTCTCTTTTTTATTAAAAGTACAAGAAATCTAGATTCCAAAATTACCTAATTTTTAATATCTTACATTTCAAAGACATTAAACATTATCCTGTTATATTTATGGCATATATTAATATCATTCTATTAATTAGAGCATAATTTTTTTATTCAAGCAAATTATATTTCAAATATACATATATTGTAATATTATGAGATTTATTTATGATAATGAGAATCATTTATACCGAACTTTTTATGATAAATTATACAATAAATTATGTAAACAGATATAAACATAAATTTTTCCCATTATAAAATATAAATTTATGATAGATTTATGATAGATATCAAAAATTTATACGTTATTTTACAAAAACAGAGTTATAGTTTATAGTTTCTATTTGGAGCACATTTTAATCACATCGTAAAATGGCTTTAGTAAATATAAGAATACATATTTTTTTTGCATACATGTTATATTTACCGTTGTAAATAATCTAACGACTGAATAGAAAAAAATATATTTTTTATTAAATCGTAGGAAGTATTAGTGAAAATAAGAAGCATATTTGAACACATAGAAGGGAGTATGTACAATCAAACGATATCATCTAACCACGATTTTAATAGATATTTAAAACAAGAACTCGCAAAATGGGCATGTATTGTCGGTAATTCCTTGTGCATGGAAAAAGCCAATAATCAATTGCAATTGTTTCTAAGAAACCATACTATAAATAAGTACGTTTTCTTTTAATTATTATATATTTTTGCATGAACATTTTTTTTATATCTTGTGCGCATATTTTTGACATATTATTCAGAAAAAAGTCCATATGTATACACTCGTCCACAAAATTAACGCATAGGTATTTCAAGTCAAAATTTTGCATAATTTCAAATAAGCATAACTCCGCTAAAATTGATCGTATTTGAAAAATTTTTTTTTACTGTCAAGCTTAAAGTCTATACTTTGAGAGGCATTTGATAGATTTTTAATTTATCCTTCATCCCGCAGGCTACTGCGTCAAAAGGAAGAAGTGTTTTGTCTCTTAAAAAATTGCGTACTTTGACTCACTCCACGCGAAATGGGATAAATTTTTTTCGCAAATCTTATAATTATCGTAAAACATGAACTTTTCCTTGCAAATTAAAAAGAAAAAAGTTTGTACGATTTTTTTTCGCGAAGTTATTACGTATCAATGTTAGCCATACATTTTTGTTCAATTATCGCCATTAACATTACTCTATAAAGTTGCACTACAAAAAAGATTGTTGGTCAGACTTGGCACATTTTGTGCGTGTGTGTGCGTGTGTGCGCGTGTGTGCGTGCGTGTGCGTGTGCGTGCGTGCATCGAAATATTTGCCTGTTAAGATTAAAAAGACTCACCCTGTATATATATATTTATATAATTTTATATATATTGTATATATGTATGTGTATATGCAGGAAAAATTCTGTATATACAGGAATAATTAAAGAACTAATTGAAAAACAATTAGAAGAATAATTTTTGCACTTTTTTTAGAAAAAATAAAATTTGAAGGAATGAGAAAAGATTGCTCATGTATAATTATGTATAAAATTATGTATTATTATACATAGTCAATTTTTAAGTTACTTTAAATTTTATTTACATATATACTATTTTGCTATTATATAAGAAAAAGTAGACAGACATATTTAATATATAATATTATATATATTTATATTTGATTTTTATATAGACATTTTTCTGGGATGTTTGTTAATAAAGAGACTATATGCGAAATATCGATAATAGAGATATACATATATCAAAAACTCACACATCTCTTTTCTCTTTTGTCGTTTAGACTTCTGCCTGGCTGGCAGAAATGGACATATTGTAATGGTTTCAAGACACAGAATTCTAGTGTATGGAGCGATGTATGGATTTCCACATCTACTGTATACAAAGAAAATTTTGATTATCAAATATTAGAACTTCTTAGTTGCGCTGAAGAGCCAATAATTATCCTTGATTATTTGCAATTTATTTTACCGATATATGCACCGCGTATGTTCAAAGATAATGAACAAAAAATAGTACTACAAACAAGAGAGCATTTTTATGCTTTAACTGCTAAAATGTTTCTTTCTACTCTTGCGAGACATGCTAAGAACATTACAATGCTTAAAATATTATTAAAGGAGTTTGAATATATAAAAAGGAGGTAATAACATCTTTTTTACAAAAATGTACTGTTCATAATGATGATTGTTTATTTTGTATGTGTTAATTATAAAAAAAAAACATATTGTTTTGTTCTCATAGAGAAGTCAGTGAGAATGTGGCGTTAAATGTGATTATTAATAATGCGTATACTGAAGAACAACTTATCGAGGTAAATTTTTTTTCTAAATCTCCGATAAGTTTATATTTATTGTGTGACATTTATTTTTCATCAAAATGTATCACATATTTTATATGTATAAAATGTATGATATTTTTTTCTATCTCCCTCACATGTCTTATACATATATGTATATGTATCATCGATATATAATTATGCTAATCCTAATGTGTAAAATTGTCGTATTTACTTATTTCTATGATTAATTACAAAATTACTGATTGATAAAAAATAAGAAACAAAAATTTAATTTATTTTAGATAGATAAATTCGCAAAAAATAAAGTGACAAAATCATATTCGAATATTAAAAGCAAGATAAATACACGTTCAATTGAGCTCAACAATCAGCTGAAATGTCTTCAAAGTTTGTTCGATGAATCCACGAATAATACTAATTGTAAGAAAATATATTCTACTATAAAACGTTCAACTATATCACGTTCAATTAAAACACGTCCAAATATAACACTACCAGATGTTAATATACCATAAAACTTTGTAATAATATTTGATATATTTATTATTTATCTATTAACTTATAAATTATTATATTTATTATCTATTACTTATAACCTTTTTAATTATTGTTTAGAAAAATTTAAATAATTATCATTAAATTAACTCATATTTAATTTTAATATTTATATAAACATTCATTATATTTATGTAATATTTATTATATATATATATATATATATATATTTGTGTGTATATAATAATATATAATAATATATAATATTATGTATATAATAATATACATATATATATATATTATGTATATTGTGTTTATATGAAAGTATCTATTAAATATTAAAACGCGGATATATTTAATATCAGATATTAAATTTTATGTGTGTATATATATAAAATATAAATATAAATATTTTTGTCTGATGACCTATTATTAATGGTTAATTAATACATTTAATGTAATAATTAATATTAATATTAGCATTATTATTTTATATTAATTTATATTAATTTTATATTAATTTAATATAAATTGATAATAATTGTTATTTTATTATTAATGTATTTTTAATATTATATAATATTATATATTATATATTAATTTTTTAATAATTTAATATTAAATATTAATTTTTTATAAAATAATGAAATTATAATAGTAAAATTTAATGTAATAATAATTTTAATATCAAAAATGAGTTTCTGTATGTTTTTGTATGTTTTTTCATATCTTTTAAAAAGTTTTTTTTATATCTTTTTAAATAAAGTAAATATTATTGAATAAGTTAGCTAATTTTTCTGTTATATTCGTCTGTTATAAATTTTCTTTATTTAACATTTATTTACCTTAAAAGATATTTATTTTATTTTGGTACTATTTCATTTTTGTGACAAAGTTATAACTCGAAATATTATGTTTATTTAAAACGGCTTGAAGTATAAAATGCCTATTTATTAAATTTTTTTGTTAAAGAATATGTCATAAACAATTCAATTTTCTTGTTCCATTTTTAGCAATTTATTCATAAAGAAGTATAAAAAACGTAGTATCATAAAGTAGAAAATAAAAATAGAAAAAATGTGAAACTTATTTTATACAAAATCTAGTAAATTGTTACAAGGAAAAATAATTCTTCATATAAAATCAGAGAAAAGTAAAAAATATATTTTTTCTCTTACATAGAACATACGATATTCTGATTAGATTTCTTAAATGCTTTTCGAGAAAAATAATGTTAAATGTAAAAATTAAACTATTTTTCGGAATCTGTTGAACTATATAGGTATACATTTATATATATATATATATTATCTATCGATCAAATAACACACTTTTTATGTATACCTTTAAGGAAATGTTTACATGACATTATCTACTTTATATATTAGTATGTCTGAAACGTGTCAGTTTTCGATAGTTTCTCGAAACGGTAAGATCAAAATTGATCGGCAATATATTTTCGTCTAAAGTATAAGAGCTCGTAAGTAATTCAACAAACAAGGTAAGTCAAATATAAGACATTTATATATAATATTTCTTTTTAAATATATGCATATATAAAAATATGTAGATAACACGTGGCGAATACAGCGTTCTTATTTTCTAGAAGGTATTGAATTCAGTTTTTATAAACATTAACACGTTACTCTCTCTCTCTCTCTCTTGTATTTTACGTTTTTTTTATTCTTTGCATATTGCAGATAACATAAAGATATTTAGGTATGAATTGCAGTATCTTCTGATGATTTCGACATATAACAAATTAAAAATTAAAAACAAATTGTCTTTGTTTGATACATTTTCCTCCTAATGAATATCTATAGAGTCAATATCTCCGTTATTTTAAATTAAATATGTAATAAATATAAAGAAAGAATAAACAATGGATGCCAGTTTCTTTTAATGTGTATATAATGAAAAAAATGTGTATATAATAAGCTATAAAAAGTTTGTTTGTGTTTTATATTCATATTCTTTCGCAGTTGATTTGCTCATGAAACACACACATATATTGAATATTAAAATTTTATATACATATATTAAAATTTTTTATTTCGCAACAGATGCTTTTTTGTTATTCGTTTCTTAAATGTATACACTTACAAATTATATATAAACCTGATAAGAATAACATAAACATAAGTTAAACTACAACGGCCAAAGCTCAATTATCAGAAGGAATTTATTTATATATTTATTTATATATTTGTCCTTAAATTCATCTATATATTATATATTTCTGAAATTTAGATTTTTGAAAAAAGCTTTGCATTGTTTATCTCTCAATCAAATTTGTTTCATATAATATTTTACAATAATATACATGACACAGAAATACATATAAAATTGTATTAAAATCATATAAGAAGAAGAAACATTCACATAATCTTGATAATTTTGAAAAATAAGCTTGTGAAAAATAAAAATTGTTTATAGCTTCTTTAATTTGAGGACACAGAAGTATATCCAATTTAGCTTACATATGAAAGTATAACAACTAGAATAATATATATAAATACTTTGTATATATGTATCTAATTTATATATTTTTTTCTTTTTAATTTTCGAATTTTTCTGTGATAAATATATTTATGATTGCTCCGTTTAAGTAAGTCTACTTACGTATAGCTTTTGTATATAGTGACAGAGATGCAGGCTATCCGATTATTGAAATTTATTTGCTTTAAAAATAAAAAAAATTTTATTTTTTATTACTTTTGTCACAAGTAGCATTTCCTCGCCGTTTATATTGTAATTTATTCATTATTTGATATTTCAAGTTATATATTAGTTTATCCAGGTAAAAAATCTTTATATATAATTATATATGTATAACAATATAAAATTATATAGAATTTTAAATATATAAATTTCTGTATAAGTTATGTATAAGTTATGTATAATTATATATAATTTTATATGATTTATTATATATAATTATATAATAATATATAAAATTATATATGTATAATTATACATAGTTTATACAGAATTTTATATATTTCTCTATATAATTTTATATTGTTATAATATACATAAAAAATGTTTTACCGGGATTATATTTCATTTATCTGTTACACTCTCATTATTTTGATTTATCATATTAAGTTCATTATAAATTATATTTTGTATATACCTCTATGTTTTTAAATTAAATCTATTTAATATAACTAATTGCTGTTTTATAATATTTACGGAACATAAATTAATCAGGTTAGGCTATTTAAAATTGGTTAATCTCTGATTCTCTCTGATCTTAGATTTGATTTTCGATTAAAATGTTAAAAATTAATATTAAAAATGAATCTCAGACTTGAGATTATTTAAGCATTCAGTATCACATCAAATAAAATTCGTGTCCTGTGTACAATCACTTAATTTTAAGAAAAAATTAATTTTCCTTGAAACACACATTATTATTTGCATCTTACATTTAGTGACCGGGAGAATTTAAATTGTGTCAATTTTCAAATTTCTAAAGTCAGTCCTAAAAATTATCAATTATTAAAATAGATTGTGTATCTTTTTTAATTTACTGTATTTTTTATATATATATTTTTTTTATATTTTGTCTTCCTTTTTTTACAGGAGTCGATAATTTTGCATTTTCTTTGCATTTACTTTTCTTTTTCAGCTTTATTTTCTATTTTATTATACTTTAATTTTAATAAAGCAACTATTTTTTTTTACAGATATTTGAGAACGAAAACTAACATGATGTTCCTAAAATTGTCATTGTTGAATAATTTATTATGTATTATTGTAATGGCAATAATGGCCTTTTCTACCAATGTAAATGCAGAGATTAAGTGGCACAGTTCAATTAATCATCATTTGTCGAACTGTCTGGTACCGTTTCATTATAACTTGAAGTTAAAGCTAATGATTGGTTACGAGTACAGTGGCGAGTCGAATGCGACTATTTATATTAATTGTCCAATGCAAAATATGATTTTACATATATTAAGACATATGATAATACTGAAAATAAAGTTGATAAAGTCGGCTAACCGTATATTAACCTATACACCAAGTTATTCATTTAGATTGTATAAAGAGAACATTGTCGTTCTTGATTCCAAAGAAGCATTGCTTGAAAATAGCTTATCGTTAGAATGCGGAGTATATATTCTAAATGTAAAATTTTCAAATGTAATATCATTTGAATATTCAAAAAAAGCTTTAACGGATACTTGGCGCAGATACGAAATAGGACGTAAACCGTGAGTATAATAAATGTAAAGATATATTAAAAATAATAAGCTATTTTATATTTATATTTTATGTATATTTGCATGTATAAATTAAATATTTTACAAAGCATTTGCACTCTATTATCAAAAGTTATAATTTAAAATGTCATACACACAATAAAACTTCTCCATATTTGAATATAATTATACTTCTTTGCATAATATCTATTAATATATTGGACTAAAAAATAATTGCATTAATCGCATATTTTTCGAAATAAAACTTTAAATCTAAGACATGATAAGAAATATATGTATATGTAACATTAAGTTAATTAAAAATCATAAAATTACTAACTTATTCTTTAAACATCATTTTTTATAAATCACATTAGTACAATCTTTAAAATTTTTATATCAACAATTGCTAAAAAATTGTCGTTATCCAAAACATATGTCGTTAAAATGCAATAGGTTCATATTCGCAACACTGATTCAGCCGAGAAGAGCCCAAAAATTATTATTTCCAAATGGGGACGAGCCGCAATTAAATGCCACTTTTAACTTATCCGTAGAACATCATATAAATTACAAAGTCTTATCGAATATGCCAATACGAGAATACGAACCTGTAGATGATTTTACAAGGCGTGCACTGTTCCATGAGACACCTCGAATGTCCTCAAACGACATAGCAATTTTGATGTTTAACGATGAGGTCGACGATGTGTATCACGTTCTTAATTCAACGCAGACAATAGCCATATGGTGTAGACCGCACTTGATATCCCAGTTGAAATTCGCACTTTATGTTGCTGGAAATGTAACTATATATTTGGAAAACAATTGGGAGATTTTAAAAAGCGTTCCAAAAGTGGATTATGTTGCTATTCCGAAATTGAATAAAACTCAGCAGGCTTGGGGACTGACTTTATACAAGTAATACATACATTTACAAGAAATAATCATTCTTAACAGAATCCTATAAAATCCTGTTCTGTTTTACCGATAAAACAATCATTCTTGTGCACACTTTTCTTTTTTATTGATTGAATAGAATAATAAATGTTTTTCCACGATTAAATTACATTTAGAAACAAAGTGGGGACTGGAGACCTATTAATTTTGTTAAAAACAAAAAAAATTGTAATTAAAAATAGAATAATTGAATAGAATAATAAATGCTTTTCCACGATTAAATATTACATTTAATATTTATTATTCTAAAAGCATTTATTATTCGAAAGGAATTTATTATTCTATTCAACCAATAAAAAGAAAAGTGTGTATAAAAATATGATGGTTTGGCAAAACAGGACGATTTTAGGATTACCTTAAAATATAATATTAATGTTAAAATTTACAAATTATTTTTAAAATTTACATATATTTAAAGAGAAATACATTTTTCTATACTTATTATTATTAAGAATTGACTTAATTCAAGAGAGATGTATAACAGCATTTATATGGTGAGCATTTTGACATTTAGAGGAAATTATATAATTCGGAAATATATATATGCTTATATTGATGCCTTAAATAATTTCGATAACTAATTTTATTATATTTATATATAGAGGACATTTCATAATTTGGAAATATATACTTATATCTATATGTATAATACTTAAATAATTTTAATTAATGATTTTATTAAATAATGATTATATATGTATAACACTATGCAATACAATTATAACAGAATAACTCTTACATTTTTATATTATATGTAATGTATAGTCACATTCATACATTCAAAAACTTTTTCATTATTTATATTTAAATCAGGAATTTAAATTGATTTAGCAACTTTAAATTTTAATGTTAAGGATATATGTTTATGTTCTTATCATTGTACTCACTGTATAAGTATGATTTCTATTTATATATTTATTTATATATTTATTAATTAAAGTTTATGTGTTTATTTATTAATCAAAGAGAATTGTTAGAAGATTAATTTTATTACATCAAAAAAAATATAGGGAGAGAGAATATTGGAAAATAAAATCTCACCAAACTTATTTTATTTTTGAGAAAGAGAAAGATAGAAAGAGAGAGAGAGAGAGAATTATGTATAAAAAATAATGACATATATAATATTAACATAATACATTGAATAAATTGTTACAAAAAACTAAATTTTTTATACATGAAAGTATAACTAATCCATTCTTAGGTTGATTAAAATTCTATTTTTGTTTGAAAATACTTGAACTTCTATCTTTCCCTAATATATTTAAGTTTTATATAAGTTAAGCTATGCATACAAAAACAAAAGTTTCGATATAATTGCATTATTTACAATTAATCAATTTCAGTGAAGCAGATATTATCTACAAAGAAAAGTTATATTCTGCTGCGTTCAAAACTGTATTAATGCGCTCAATAACTCATGACATAATTTATCAATGGTTTGGTGATCTCTTCAATCCATCTTGTCGGTCTAACTGGTGGTTAAACGAAGGCTTCATTTTGTTCATCGAAACGTATATCATGGACAAGGTTGCTTCATATTTCTAATGCTAAGTATAAGAAAATTTTTATTAATTCCATAACAATGTAAGAGAAAATTCTGAAATTGTCTTCTCATTCGTTAAGAATAGAAGAAATGCGAAGATATATTATTCTTTTTTCTCAATTTTTTACAATGTCTTAACTATTTAGAAAAATACATTATAGAACAGATAGCAAGTGTTTTTAAATTATGTTGTTATAATTAAGAAAAAAAACCTTGCAAGTATATTTTTTTATATAATTTAATAAAATTTATTATGTCAAATAGTTACTCATTAATTTAATAATATTAAATTTAATAATATTATAATTTTTTAATTTTTTAATTTTAAAGTATTATAATATTATAAAATTATATGATATATATAAAATGGCAAAGATTTTTTAGGAATAGCAAATAATTGCATATATTAGTGTTGTTAATTTAAGATCTTATTTTTCGATTATATATTTATTCGATTACATTAATCTGTCTGTAGGTCTTTCCAGATTCCCGGATGATGGACTTGTTCGTAGTTCAGATTCAACATGAATCTCGTCATATAAATACTTATTATGATATACATTATTTTGCGGAATATGCAAGTGATATTCCTGAAATTAATGCACTTCCTCCTTTTTCTCGTATTATGGGTATGTATATGTATATTTGAATATATTAGGGTTCAAACTTTAAACAACCATATATAAAATGTACTATATGTATACATATATGTACATATAATTATATGTATGTATAAAAATTTATAAACAATAGTTCATAAATTGCTAAACATAATTATCTAAAAACAAATAAATAAAAGATTAGATTTTATAATTGTACATTTATTTACTCTTAATTTAATTTTGCTATAAAAGAGAAAAAAGAATTCTTTTATTAAAAATTAGTTTTTTTTTTTACTATATTAGCTATATTCACAAATATGAAATAAAGAGATTAAATTTACTTAAAATATAAATAATATTACAATATTTTATATTTTTATTATAGGAGCCATTGTATGGTGTATGTTAAAACATATAATTCCCGAAAATACATTTTGGTTTAGTATCAAAATGTATTTGAACGAGCAGTAAGTGATATGCGCATTGTATTATTCAAACTGTATCTGTTAAAACAAATAATTATGATTTTAAATTTCCTAATGCAAAATACATAGTATATATATATGTATATATAATATCTATTATCCTAATGTTTAATTTTACAGATTTACTTTCTTTACTTCGAAAAATCCTGATGATCTTTGGGACGTTATGCATAGCAGCAATGAATATTATTTTAAATTATACGGTCTAAATATAAAAGAGATAACGAATATTTGGTCTGTACAGAAGCATTGTCCTGTGTTAAATGTGACGCTAGATTATCATAGCGGTCACATGAAAATATCGAAAGAGTTTGACGACAAATCTGAAGGGAAACCATATTTTATACCTGTCAGTTATACGAAGGACGCGGACGCTGATTTTAACTTAACTTTGCCATATATTCATGATTGTTTAACAAAGTCCACTCCAGAATTAAAAATACTCTTTACTAAGAAAGATAAATGGATCATTGTCAACAAACAACAAGCTGGTAAATCATAAGATTAGTATTCTTATCCTTTTTTATTTAGAAAAATTTATCCTTATTATATACTTTTATTCTTATATCTTTTTATAAGAATTGAAATTATACATTATATTCCACAATTACAAACAATATTATTATATTTTTTTTAAGTATTCTGTAATATTGCCATTAAATTTAAGATAAAACGCGCATATAAATATTATTTTCAAACTAAATACAGTTTCAGTTTATACAATTCTGTATGCCGCTTAAATTTTTCAAAGCCTTATTGTTTAATTCGATTAACGACGTGAAATAATATTATAATTAAATATTAGTAAATTTTTGAATTTTTTTAAATGAAACTACACTAAGTGATTTATGTAAATAAAGTCCTTGTAACATTCTGCATATATAAAAAATATAAAATATCTAATTTATATGCATATATAAAAAATCATAAGGTTAAAATAGTCAAAAATTGAACGATTTACGAAATATTTTATATTTTAATCTGACATATTTTGATAAAATACAAAATATTTCGAAAAATATTTAGTTTTCAATAATCTTTTCTTAATACTTTTATGCATAGAATAATATTAGACAAAGCTGCATGTTGCAAATTACATACTTTTTCTTTTAAAAACAACTATGCATTTTTCTTACACCCAATTGATTCGTCTAATTATTCTACGCATAAAAGTATCAAGGAAACATTGTCAAAAACTAAATATTTTACGAGATATTTTGTATTTTTTATTATATATCAAGATTATTGTATAAAAGTATATAATATCTCGTAAACTGTTCAATTTTTGGCTATTTCACCCTTATGATTTTTTATGCAAAATGTTACAAAGAATCTATTTATAAAACATTTAGGATATTTTTGTTTTAAAAAATCGAGTTGATCTTGTGAAATGATCTTCGAAAAACGCCACTCAAAATCAAACTGATAAGGCTATATAGATTTTTTTAAGACTCCTAGGTACTCACCGCAGCCATGTTGGATTGTGACGAGAAAATACATGCTGAAAATTTTTGCGCGCCGTTTTTAGATAAATAGATATTTTTATGAAACACAACTTCAGATGGCTTTAGCACACTTTTAAAATAGTCCGAAAACTATTCTTTCCCCTTGACAGTCAATCAACATTTGTAAAATGATCGGATGATGTCAGACTTTCCCCATGTTCCGATATTACTGCCAGTAAAATATATGATATACATAACGTAAACTATAGATTTTCAGTACTGGCAGTGTATATCGGAACATGCCCTTTTGTCATACAGAATGACTGCGCATGTGTAAAGACCAGATGGACTGGGGCTCATATTACAGTCATTTTATGTGTCATTTTTGTGTTTCATCAAAATATCTTATTATCTAAAAATGGCACGCAAGAATTTTCAGCGTGTGCTTTTTCGCCTCTGACGTCACAATTCCAACATGGCCGGCGAGGGCTCAGAAGCCTTAAATCCTATAACTTTTGTATAAAATATTTTTTTTTCAAAAATACATAGTTTTTATAAAATTAAGGAGTTTTTGGCATATTTTGTACATCCTATATATGTATACTATAATATAAATTCAAAATATTTTTTATTACAAACATTCAAAAAAATTAATTGATAAAATTTATTTGTTAAATAACAGGATACTATCGCGTCAATTATGATCCTCAGAATTGGCAAGGAATTGCACGTTATTTGAATTCTACAGAATATACAAAAATACATGTTCTCAATCGAGCGCAAATCATCGATGATGCATTCCATTTTGCAATAGAGAGAAAACTTAATTTCTCCATATTCTGGGAACTCGCGAGCTATTTATCGCGAGAGAAAGATTATATAGCATGGTATCCTATGATCAAAATATTTGAATACATATCGAATATTTTTGCATTTTCGGGAGAACTTCAAGATGAACTTCCCAAGGAACTCAAGGTATTGTCAAGTTATAAAATTTACTGTTAAAAATTACGTTAGATATTAAAGGTCAATGCAAACAAAGGAACGATTTTCACTATATCATATAATTCTGACATAATTTCTTAAAAAGTAAGATTTTAGATAATTAAAGAAAAATTTAATTATATATATTAAACTCTCTCTTAATTATATGCTAATTCTTTCTGTATCATTATAGTTATTTTTTATTCCATAAAATAACGGCGTCTGTAGAATAGAATCAGTAATATTTTTTTCAGTAATGAGTAACAAAAATTCTACAACTATATTTATCGTTATACTTTAAAAATTTAATACGCGGCATATTTTTTTATGCGAACAAACACACAAAAAACATTTAATAGTTTTAAAAATCTCGATATATTTCTCATTATAATTATCTTTTTTAATAATCTTTTAATCACAATAGAATAAAGTTTGACGAATTATATTTTAAACCAGATCATATAATATAATTTTTGTTTTATTTTTTTGTGTTTTTTTTAAACGTTTGTGTCTTAAAAACAAATCGCTAAATTTTTAACTTAATTTAATTTATAATTAGAATATTAGATCAAAGCTTTGAATTTGCAATAAATTTATACATATATAAGTGTAAAAACAAGTAATTCTTTCATATTATTAATCTGTTAAAAGAAAGAGCTAAAAAAACTTGTTTCATATTTATATATTTACAGAATTTTTTTATCTCATGATAAAATTATTTTCTTTGCAATATTTTTTTAAAAAGTTTTCTTTAATTAAGAAATATAATAGTTCAAAATTATAAAAGATATGATGTATTTTATATCGATAGAGCAATATTAATCGAAAATATCTTTTCTTACATTTTCGTATAAAGACGGTATTTAAAAATTTTGTGTGTATGTATAACTTGACTCTAGTAGCGTTAAAGAAAATAAAAATTAGTAACGATACAATATAACAATGTGATATAACGAGTTACTTTTGAAAATCAATAACGAATAATTATTTTTTAATGAATAATGAGTTATTATTTAAAAATCTATAACGCGGAAAACGATAAAATAAGTTACTTTTATAAAATAATTTTCTCAATTCTATCTTTTGCTTCCTCATAGAAAAAACTTTGTTTTCGTGAAAAAATTTTTTTTTCAGATTTCTATGCCAATGTGTTCAGAATATTCCAAAACATCAAAAAATAACATTTTTAAAAAATATCCGTATGTGTGTGTGTATGTATGTATGCATGTGCCCACCCATGTTTTTTTAAATTTAAATATCTCAAAAACTATTTATTGACTTGCAGCGCTCCAATTTGGCATACAAGTAAAGTAGAACAACACTTTTATTTACTGTCATTTTTATAAAAATTCATAGTGTTTTATTTTTTATAAAATTTTGAATTTTTTGAGAAATGTCTGTAGTTGCTCTAACTTTCGTAAATTTTAAGATATCGGGATAAATTTTTTTATATAAATAGACTATTATTAAAGGATGGTTGGTATTGAGTTTGACGAGATTCGGTGAAAGGGTTTATTTTTTATAAAATTTTGAATTTTTTGAGAAATGTCTATGGTTGCTCTAATTTCCGTAAATTTTAAGATATCTGGATAAATTTATTTACATAAATAGACTATCATTTAAGGATGTTTGGAATTGAATTTGGCGATGATCGGTGAAAGGATTCATTTTTTATAAAATTTTGAATTTTTAAGAAATGTGCATTTTTATTTTTCGCAAATTTTGAAATATCGAACTAATTTGTTTGTACACGAATAAAGTACCATTAAAGAATATTTGGTATTGAATTTAACAAGGATCGGTGAAAGGGTTCATTTTTTATAAAGTTTTTATAAAATTTCTTTTGAAAATTTATGTGGTTATTTTATCTTCCGTGAATTTTGAGATATCAGACAAGTATTTTTACATAAATTTTTTACATAAATAGAGTATCATTAAAGAATGTTTGCTATTTAATTTGACGAGGATCAGTGAAAGTGTTTTTTTTATAAAATTATCAATTTCAAAAAATGTTTGTACATGCTTTAACTTTCGTAAATTTTGAAATATCGAACTTATCGAACTTTTGAAAATATCATTAAAGAATGATTGATATTTAATTTGGGGAGAATTTTTAAAATGGTTTATTTTTTATAAAATTTTTAATTATTTTAAAATTTAAATAATTTCTTGAAAGTTCTGAATAAAATATCATTAAAGCATGATTGATATTAAATTTATTGAGAATTGGTGAATTTCTTTTAATTGTAAATTGACGAATTATACAATATTCAGAACACATTAGCATAGAAATCTTTAAAAAAATTTTTTTAAGAAAATATTTTGTAATTATATATAGGGTTTGCTAGTATTGGAAAAAATTGTGCAAATGGAAATTTGCACATTGCTTTTTCACCATTTTATTTCGCTAATTAAGGTGGTTTTTCAATTATGGCTTCCTCATAGAGGAAGCTTAACTTGCTATTGCATTGAAAAACTGAATTGAAAAATCATCTTAATGAGCAAAATAAAATAGTGAAGAAGCAATGTGCAAGTTAAGCTTCCTCTATGAGGAAGCCATAATTGAAAAACTATCTTAATTAGCAAAATAAAATGATGAGGAAGCAATATGCAAATTTCCATTTGCACAATTTTTTTATTAAAAGTACAAGAAATATAATTTCAAAAATTACCTATGTTTTTAAATATCTTACATTTCAGAGACATTAAACATTTTATCCTATTATATTTTCTATGTATATAATAACCTAATATTTTTAAAAAATAACGAAACACGTAAGAAATATATATTCTAATGTATATATTTATAAGACAAACATATTTAATCTAAAAATTAATTAACTTGGAGCATATTTTAATCACATCCTGAAATAAAATAGCTTTAGTCAATATGAGAACATACATATATTTTTTGTATTAAATTTGTCTTTGTAAATAATGTAACGATTAAATAAAAAAAAATATATTTATAAAATTGTAGGAAGTATTAGTGAAAATAAGAAGCATATTTGAACATATAGAAGGGGATATGTACAATCAAACGGTATCCACTAACCATGATTTTAATAAATATTTAAAACAAGAACTCGCAAAATGGGCATGTATTATCGGTAATTCCATTTGCATGGAAAAGGCCAAGAATCAATTGCAATTGTTTCTAAGAAACAATACTATAAATAAGTAAGTTTTCTTGTAATCATTAATATATATTTCTGCACAAACATTTTTTTTTATATCTTGTGCGCGTATTTTTGACATATTATTCAGAAAGAAGTCCATATATATAAATAAAGGAAAATATTTTATACATACATATACATATAGGATGTCGCATTTAAAAGGATACACTAAAATATCTGTTCAGGAAAACATTTTAAAGAAAAGATTTCAAACAAAAGTTGTATGGCTTCAAGGGAGACATAAGATAGTGGCAAAGATTTGACCTTGGATAGTCATTTGAAAGTCACATGAAAGTCACCTTCAATTTCTTAAATGGAATCCCCTATTTTTAATTGCGTATTTTTGTAGCTTTCCTCAAAAGCTTTCCAAAACATTATAATTTAGTTATTTTTCATTAATTACTTTCCGAGTTATGAGGCTTTTGAAGTTTACAGTATTTTGACATAAAATACAAAATATTTTGTAAAACATTCAGTTTTCGGTAATCTTACCTTAATACTTTTATGCACCGAATAATGAGACTAATCAATTGGTGTAAAGAAAACGCATATAATGAATTTTTTTAAAAATATGTTCCAAATTACCTTTTTTTTAAGCAACTAATGGACAATTACTGACTTACAACCAGTCAAACACGACAAACTCGGGGACCCTGCGAGTATTATTAGACTGGCTGTAGCTCAGTAACTATCAATTATTTAGCTTTAAGCTACAACAGATAAAACCAGCTGATTTTACCGAAATCCAATTTCATATAGGATTAATGCGACTTTTTATACTTTATTGTACAATTTTACTATTAATCAAGATAAAGAAGACGAACATATTTTTATGTAATTATATTATATTTGATTATATATGTGGACTTTTTTCTTAGATATTTATTTTAATAAAGAGACTATATGCGAAATATCCATAAGACATATGTCAAGAATTAAATTTATATTTCTTTTTGTACGTCATAGAATTTTGCCCGGGTGGCAGAAATGGACATACTGCAATGGTTTAAAAACTGCGAACCATGGTATGTGGCTTGATGTATGGATCAACGCATTTTATGTTTACAAAAAAAAACATGATTATAAAATATTGGAATATCTTAATTGTTTTGAGAATCATCAAATTATTTTTTATCATCTGGACTTGAGTATACCGTTGTTTGAATCGAGATTTTCCGGAAATAATGAAAATAAAACACGAAAAAAAGAGCGAATTTCAGCTTTAACTGCTAATATGTTTCTTTCTACTCTTGCGAGACATACTAAAAATACTACAATATTGGAAGAATTGTTGACAAAATTTGAATCTATAAAAAACAGGTAATAACATTTTTTCTATAAAAATATACTGCTCATTATGAAGGTTTGTTATGTATATGTGTGTTAATTATAAATTTATACATACTGTTTAGGTATTATAGTCAAATCAGTATTCATGCAACATTAAATGTAATTATTAATAATGCGTATACTAAGAGACAACTTACCAAGGTAAATTTTATAAATCTCAAAAAATTTTATATTTATTAATAAATAAAAGATTTTATTGTGATATTTATATATTTTTCATCAAAATATATCATATATCTTATATTGTATATAATATAAATAAACAATATTTTTTTTCTCTCTTACATGTCCTATGTACAAATATATCGATACAATAATGCTAATAAAATTTGTGAAATTGCCGCATTTGCTTTTTATGATTAATTTCGAAATTACTGATTGATGAAAAATCAAAATCAAAATTTATTTTAGATAGATGAATTCGCAAAAGATAAGATGACACAATCATATTCGATTATTAAAAGCAAGATAAATACACGTTCAATTGAGCTTAAAAATCAGCTGACATGCCTTGAAAGTTTGTTCGATGTATCCAAGAACAATACAATTCGCAAGATAATTTATGGAACTACAGGATGTCCACCTATATAACGTCCAACTACACACGTGCAGTTAGAAGACATGTCCAATCACAACACATCCAACTACCTTCAATAATAAATAAAACCACATAAAAATATCATTTATGTTAAATACCAGATATTAATATAACAAGAAATTTTATAACAATTTTATAATATATTTATTGTCTAATTATTTATTACTTATATTATATAATACATTTAGTTTTTTTATTTATTTTTATTTATTTTTCTTGATTATTGTTTCTAATTAAATTGTATGTAAATATTTTTAATTTATCTTATTATTGTTAAATTATATAACTCTTATTTAATTTTAATATTTATATAAACATTAATTTATATTTATATAATATTTATTATATACATATATATAATATAAATATGTATATAATAATATATAATATTATGTATATAAGAATATATATATATATTATGTAAATTGTGTTTATATAAGTCTCTAATAAATATTAAAACGCGGATATATTAAATATCAGATATTAAATTTTGTGTGTGTATATAGATATAAACATTAATATTTTTTGTCTGATGACCTATTATTAATAATTAATTAATACATTTAATGTAATAAATAATATTAATATTAATATTAACATTATATTATTTTATATATGTATATTCATATTAATTTTATATTAATTTCATATAAATAGATAATAATTACTATTTTATTATTAATGTATTTATAATATTATATATTAATATTTTGTAAAATAATGAAATTATAATAATAAGATTTAATGTAATAAAACAATTTTAATTTTAATAATAATTTCAAAAATAAGTATTTTTGTATGTTTTTGTATGTTTTTTTCGTATCATCTAAAAAATTATTTTATATCTTCTAAAATAAAGTTAATATTATTGAAGTTGCCTAATTTTTCTGTTATATATTCTGTTATAAATATTCTTTATTTAAAATTTTTTTATCTTAAACGATAGCTATTTTATTTCGCAACTACATATTTTACTTATTGTGACAAAATTATGACTCAAAATATTATAATGTTTATTGTTGAAATGACTCGAAGTATAAGATACCTCTTTATTAATTTTTCTTGTTAAAGAATATGCCAGAAACGTTTCTTTTTCAATTATCAGCAATTTATTTGTAAAGATGTATATAAAAAACGAAAATACAATAAAAATACAAATAATGTGAAATATGATACTTGTTTTATACAAAATCTAGTAAATTGTTGCAAGGAAATATAATTCTTCATATAAAATCAACAAAATATAAATAATATATTTTTTCTTTTAGATATAACATACGATATCTTAGTTAGATTTCTTATATGCTTTTCGAGAAAAATAATTTTAAATGTAAAAATCAAAATATTTCTCGGAATCTGTTAAACTATATAGATACATTAATATACATATACATATATATATGTATATATATATATATATATATATATATATATTGTGACGTGCAATTTTTAATTCCAAAAATTAGTCCGTCACAAGGGTCGAATGGCCCGATCGGGAAGGATTTTGGGACCTCTGCTCTCTTTAGAATAAGAGAGAGAGAGCGATCCGAGCGCGGAATCGGACGCGATTCCGCCGCTTCGCGTTTTGTTGCGTGTGGCCATATAGCCAGTAAGATTTTTCGGTGATTGCTGCGACAGCAATCAGAAATATTAGCGGAAGTCCAGGGAGAGCGACGACATCTCATCCGGAGGAGAAATCAAAGAGAGAAAGAGGCAGGACGAGGGGGGGCCACGCCATACGGAGCACGCTAGGTGAGCTCGCTTTTAAATCATCACGACCTTTATTACATTTCGGGACGGTAGTCGCCGCATAAAAATTGAAAGAAAACTCCTCTTCCCTAGGAATCGAGAGCTACGGAAAGGGGAAGGCCACTCCGCGCGAGGATTGCGCAGGAGCCCCGCCACGGAGTTACGGCAAGGGACTCGATAGCATGCCCGGCGCCCGGACCCGGATGCGATCCACGATCCATTCAGGACTCGCGGCGGACGACATCCGGTGTCCGAGGCGGCCGGAGTCGAGCCTTCCGTAAGCTGCCGACAGAATTTCCAGCCCGGTATCCTACGGGAATGGAAGGATGACCCCGGTAACGGGAAGAAAACGCGAAAATAAAGGGCAACAATGACGGCCGCGGGGACCATCCAGGTCGCATCACGGCCCTAATTCCGGGAGCGCCCCGAGCGGCCTAGTTCGGCGATTCGGCGCCAGCGTGTCTCCGGCGGGACTTCAACTCGTCACTGTCTGACGAGACTCGTGAGAGAGCAGAGGTCCTATCGACAAGCAAGGAATCGCGAGAACGTTATAGAAGCAAGAGTGACGTCGCAAAGGACGAGAGCTGGTGAGACGTCGTCGTCATCCCTGACCCGTAATTAAAGGTAGTTTGTTCGAACGAGTCGCACCGAGAAAACAGGGCCATAACTATAAGTAGCTGCCGAAATTACAGCCAAAGCCACGTAGTAGACTTACGCGATTTTTTTGTGACGGCCGAAGGTGTGACGACTCGTTCGAACCCCCTTATTTCGTGAATAATCTCTCTCTCTCTATAAAAGCCCACAGTCCGAGCTCTAAGAATGTAAAATGTTCGATCCCTCTGCATGTTTGACGCGATTTATTGCGACGATCATAGCTGCCGCCTCAGGCAGACGATCGGTGAGCTCGTAATTACGATTTCGAGAGTTTCCTTTTTTTTTGTAGTATTCCTTGCGGATTGTTATATACACGAAGGGCGTGATGCGAAATTGGCCCGAATCTTTAATCCAATGTAATTACCGAGCGTGAGAATTCCTCCATGCGTTATTCCCGCGTGTAGTGAATACCGGGCGGATCACGTGCACGGCGCGTGTAAGTTGATATCCCGGCGCACGGACGCAAGTTTTTTGTAGTATCGAATTCCGGACGTAGCGCGCGGCTTATACGTGTCTCCGTGACGGCCAAACATACGAATATTTCGATGTGAGCCGGGTACAGACTGCGTAATCACGATATATAGAATATTGTCGATTGACTCGTAAGGCGTTACGGCGGCTAACGAGAGCCCGTCCTCTCTCGTGCCAGGGAAGGTTGTCGCGGAGAAAGCAAGGCGATTGCCGACGCTGAAACGTCGATAGTAGCTGCCCGGTTAAGCCTCGCGGGGCGAAAACGTCGTTGTCGAGGAATCGTCCTCGAAACTTCAGTTTCCGACGGCGAGCGACCGGCGAAACGACCACCGAATTCCGGTCGTACTATACTTATACCGATTTATATAATGTTCTCTTTTCTCTTCTATTGTCATTCGTAATCTAAATTCTTTTTTTTTTCTCTTTTTATTTGTTTAAATATATATTCTTTAAAACCCTAGAGCAATCGTCCCGTTATTCTCGTTTTCCCTCTGTCGCAGGACGAATCCTTTCCTTTGGCCGAGCTGCCGAGCTCTTAACCGTCGCACTCTCTTAACGGGTAATCGGTTGAGTTGTTGCCAGTTGCGAGACGTACGCATCGATCTGGCCGCGGGTTAGATATATGTGGAGCGGTACGGCTCTCCGTACCTGGCGCCCAATAAAGTTCGGTTAGCTGTAAAGACCCCTGAAGAGATCGTGTCGGAGAAAAGACAAGCGAAATCGATAAAATTAATTATCGGGTACAAACGTCGAGGCCCGAAGATCCGGTAAGCGATAGAAAATTTCGAGAATAACGGAAAATACATAGTTTTGGATTTTTTTTTGTTTTTGTTGACTAAACTTGTCATATTCTTTGATATTACTGTTAACGATTAAGATTGATATTACTGAGAGCATGAAATATTATTGCGACTGAAATTCCGATGCCGTATTGTTTTGCTATTATATTATGTGTATGTGACATACGATCTCTCACGAAGAAAACATTTTTTTTTTCTTTCTTTCTTTCTTGTTGTTCGCAGACGCGAACTTTCGCGGTAAGAATAACTGAAAATATAACTTCTCGGATCGTTTCGAAAGTGATTCTCATGGAATTGTAGTGAAGTAAAATGGAAGTAAGAATTGAGAATTGTTTTTAGAGTCCTTTAATTAGGGAGAGGCTCACTTGCGCACAGTACAATTGCACACGTTGCAATTGCACACCGTGCTATTAGACACATAAAGTTGCGCACAGTTCTTTTGCCCACTGTTCTTTTGCGCACCGTGCAGGTAGGCATCCCTACCGACGGGGTGGGTGCGGGAGGGGGGGCCGAAGGCCCCCCTTGCACCCCCGTGTTTGTGTTTGTGTGTGTGTGTGTGTGTGTGTGTGTGTGTGTGTGTGTGTGTGTGTGTGTGTGTGTGTGTGTGTGTGTGTGTGTGTGTGTGTGAATAGAGCAATGTGTCGCGCATTTTCGTGTTCAATTGCACGGTGTGCAAACGAACGGTGCGCAAAAGAACTGTGCGCAAAAAAACTGTGGGCAAAAGAACTGTGCGCAACTTTATGTGTCTAATAGCACGGTGTGCAATTGCAACGTGTGCAATTGTACTGTGCGCAAATGAAGGCTTCTCCTTTAATTATACTCGATAAGATTAATTGAGAACCAAATTATTAAGAGAGAATTTATAACGAGTTAATACTCTATAGAGCCCTTTTGCTTCTTTTGTCCGATTTGAGCAGTACTTTTGATAAAGATAAACGTTTTTCTTCTCTTTTCTTCCTTTTTGAGAGATGTATGTCACTTATCTGGATCATTTCCAGTGATATTATATCATTCCTTTTTGTGTATGCGAACTAATCCGTTTCTTGCAGCTTTACGCTTGACGTCGATAATTGATTGCGTGCGATATTTCTTGACGCGATTTATTTAGGTTTCGCGTGTTAACGAGCCGTGGAATTTTGGGCATTAGTGAAACTTATAAGATACGTTATAAAACGGAGACATTTGAACGAAATTGGGAACCTGCTCGAGGATTCGGTCGCGTAGGACAACCTCGGTTATTACGGTGGTATTTATCCGTGTTTTTGTTTTGCGCCCGCTAACTTAGTTGCCGTACGATATTTACCCGAAAGGCCTATTGTGTGCGGATCTTAGTGCTTCTCTCCGACGAAAGCGATTATTATTGCTCGGTATTTGCGTTCTTCCTTTTGTTTCTTTCTTTTGCGCTTGTGAGAGTCCACAACATGGGAAGGAAATTTCTGAATTCCGGCCGACGTCCCCGCGTTATTATAGCTCGAGTAAGATTTTATTTTGAGTATTCCCGTTTAATACAATGGACCCCACCGACGAACAATGGACCGCGTGGGTAAATCAGCTGACGACGGATCAACTGTGCGATGAGCTGGAAAAGCGCGGTTTAAAGACTGACGGATCGGTACCCGTGTTGCGCAATCGTTTAATAAAAGCCGTGAAAAGCAAGCCATTGGGAGGGGACCCCCCGACTAACCCCGCCTCGGAGGGGCAGTTCGCGGAGGAGTTAGAGGACGACAGTTCCCAAGAAACAAAGATTCAGGTCGAGATAGATGAAGCGGCGGGACCCTCTCGACCCTCGTTACGTCCCCCTATGGTTAGAATACCGACGCGCGGAGCCGAAGTGCGTAACCCGCCTCGTCACACCGCATCTGCCGCGGACGTATATCAGATGATGCGGCAGTGGAACCTCAAGTTCTCGGGCGCGCGGGATAGCGATGCCGAAGCGTTCTTGACCCGTATCGAGGAAGGTCGCGCGTTATTTACGGCGGATGTCACGGAAATATTTAAGTGTATCTCCTTCTTCCTCACGGGAACCGCGTTATACTGGTATCGAAATGAACGCGGAAGTTAGCGTACGTGGCGCGATTTCGAGACCGCTTGGCGTACACGATTCGGAAGCCCCGACTTCCAGTTCGCGTTGAGAGACGAGATAATGAGACGCACGCAGGGGGAACGGGAATCAATCGCCGATTTCCTCACGTGCATACGCGCCTTGTTCGAGCGGTTGATCCCCCCCTGGACTCTTGGCGAACAGCTGAATCACGCGCATCGGATTATGCTGCCGCGTTTACAAATCGCCATACATCGGCGCGACTTTTACGATTTCGCGTCTCTAGAGAGCTTAGCCACCAGAGTCGAACTCGGGTTCGAGGCCGCGAATCGCTATCGTGCGCCTCCCCCACCGGAACAATCGATCTTCCCGGACTTAGCCTATCGAGCGCCATCGAAAAACTCGAAAACGGCGTCAGCGGTAACCGCGGCCGGACTAATAGATCCGAGTACGAAAGGGAGGCGCGCCGAGCGGCGGGCCCGAAACGCTTCGTCGAATAAGGTCGCGACGCCGTCCACTTCCGCTATAGCTACCGCGAATAGAACCGGCAAATGCTGGAATTGCGAGAAGGTCGGTCACATCGCGCGCGAATGCTCGGACCCACGGCGCGTGTACTGCTACCAATGCGGTAAAACCAACGTCACCGTTCGTAAGTGTCCTAGCTGCGCGGAAAACGAAGACGGGATCATTAGGGCGGGCCCTCGTGATTCCGACAGATTTGGGGGAGGCCCGCGCGCCACAAGATCCTTGCGAGATATCCAGCCTGTCGTACAGCTCGGTCAGTCGAGATGAAAAGGAGTTACCACCACTCCCTTATTACACGATCTTTGTACACGGGAACCCTTTACGGGCTTTAATCAATTCCGGTTCGAATCGGACCCTCTTTGGTGCTGAGGGAATAGCCATCGTACGGAATTTCAATCTCTTGACTACCCGGAACCGAGTTACCCGGATTCGTACCGCGAACGGACAGATCGCTGAATCCCGCGAAGAGGTCGATATCAAACTTACCCTCGAGGGCCGAAGTCACGCGATCTCCGCGTGTTTGCTGCCGAATTTAGCCGTTTCTTGTATACTCGGAGTAGATTTTTTGCAAAAATTCGAATTAACCGTAAACTTTGCTGCCGCCGAGTGACACTTCGCGAGCGATCCGGAAACTCGTTACGTATTCGATTCAAGGAGGGAACTTACGCGAGCGTGTTGCGGACTCTCTGATTTGGAACCTCCCGAGAGGACGCGATTAGAACAGTTCCTCAAGGAGCGATTACCAGAGGCGGTGGGAGATCCGGGCGTCACCTCTCTGACCAAACATACCATCGACATAGGAGGTCACCGACCCATCAGACAACTTTGTTATCTCGTCTCGCCTAAAGTACAGGAGGATACTATAGTACAGGAGGAGCCATACACGGCGAGGTCGATAACGGTGCTACGCGCCGGAATAATAGAGCCCTCCCATAGCGAATGGTCCAACCCCGTTGTAATGATTAAAAAGGCGAGCGGTAAATATCGTTTTTGTTTGGACTTCCGGAAGGTCAACGACGTGTCAAAGAAAGACGCGTACCCGCTGCCGAATATAACCGGCATTTTAGACAAGCTACGGTCCGCGCGGTATATCTCTACTCTGGACTTAAGCCAAGCATATTTCCAAATACCCCTCGCGGAAGAGAGTCGCGAAATTACCGCGTTTAGCATGCCCGAGAAGGGACTTTACCATTTTACGCGTATGCCGTACGGGCTAACGGGGGCGCCGGCAACTTTTCAGCGGCTATTAGATAAATTAATCGGACCCGAAATGGAGCCGCACGCGTTCGCGTACTTAGATGACATCGTGGTGGTCACCACCACCTTCGATGAGCATCTCAAGTGGCTCGATCGCGTATTGAGGAAAATTTTTGCTGCCGGCTTCACCATTAACCCCGGTAAGTGCAAATTCTGTCGGTCGCAAGTTCGGTATCTCGGTTTTATTGTGAATAAAGACGGATTATCTGTAGACCCGGAAAAAGCTCAACCGATTTTAGAATATCCCGCACCGCGAAACATTAGACAACTACGCAGATTTTTGGGGATGTCCTCATGGTATCGCCGGTTCATACCACAGTTCGCGACCCAGCGAGCCTTTAACGCGATTACTAAAGAAGGATCAAACGTGGACATGGGCGAGAGATCAGGCCCTCGTGTTCGAAAAGATTCGGTCTCATTTAGTTGCCGCGCCTACATTATCGCGTCCGGATTTTACTCTTCCTTTCGTGTTACAGCAGACGCGAGCTCCGTCGGGTTGGGAGCGATACCCCTGGCGAAACCCCCCAGGAACGAGCCAGCCAGACCGAGGCCACCCGGATGTGCGAGAGGAGCACACAAGTAGCGCCTCTGGCTAGGGCGGAGGAGACGCAAACCCCTCCGCCCCTAGCCCCAAGAGTCCGCACCGTGGAAACTCAGACTGAGTTCTCCACCCTGCGTGACGCGGTAGCGGAGCCGCCGGACCCGACCGAAGTTGGAGGAAGATCCCGGGGTCGGGGTCGGGGCATCGCCGCTCTCCTAGCCGCCGCCAAAGCCATGCCACGACCGGGAGGAACCCTACCCGCGGAGACGCAACAGGCTAGGCGCAGCCCGGGGCCCGTTGTTCATCGGAACCCTTCGGACGAGCGACGCGCGATGGGCCGATCCGGTGATCGGACCCATAGGAGCCCTAACCGTCGCCAAGGAGATTACAGCAGGTCACCCCGCCGGAGGCCCTCGCCCCCGAGACGGGCACGCTCCGTACAACCCGGAGCCTCTTCGACGAGACCGACCGGAAGCGCGGGCCTGCAAATTAGCTGTCGTAACCCCGGGGAGGTCGTACCCGCACGCGACGCGACAGTCTGTTGGAACTGTCGCGCCCCCGACCACCGTTACTCCCAGTGCCCGCATCCGAGAGGCGGGCAGCAATATTGCTATGGATGTGGCCGGCCGGACGTGACGATGAAGACGTGCCCGGAATGCGGCCCGGAATGGCGGGACCTCGGACCCTACCGCCCCGACAAGGGTCATCTGGGACAGAAGAAGTTTCCCTAAGACCCACAGGGCAGACTACCACCCTTCGTTTTTTTTTATTAGCTGCCGATGGGATCTCTCCCCCCTATGGAATAATCTGTAGAAGGACATAATAAAGAGGATCGAGGCCTCTTCGGCGTCTAATTGTGGTGAAGTCACTCCCCTGCCAGTCCCTTCCTTGCGTACACTCCAGGTCTTTGCGTGCGAGCGGATGGCATGTCTACACTATCTTTACCTGCCTTCTTAATTTTTTTTTGTGTTTGCTTAGATAAGGGCTATAGTCGGTCGGGTGGTAAATGAGAGAGATTTCCGTTAAGTCGCCAGGGTGACCGATTTAGAGTCCAGTTTTTGCGTCCTGTTTAAGTAAGTATTCCCCCAAAGGCCGGATGGACGACGTACGTCGCCGGCTAAGACCTTCTCGGTCCTCTCCCGGGAAGGGGGAGTTGTGACGTGACAATTTGTAATTCCAAAAATTAGTCCGTCACAAGGGTCGAATGGCCCGATCGGGAAGGATTTTGGGACCTCTGCTCTCGTTAGAATAAGAGAGAGAGAGCGATCCGAGCGCGGAATCGGACGCGATTCCGCCGCTTCGCGTTTTATTGCGTGTGGCCGTAGCCAGTAAGATTTTTCGGTGATTGCTGCGGCAGCAATCAGAAATGTTAGCGGAGGTCCAGGGAGAGCGACGATATCTTATCCGGAGGAGAAATCAAAGAGAGAAAGAGGCAGGACGAGGGGGGGCCACGCCATACGGAGCACGCTAGGTGAGCTCGCTTTCAAATCATCACAACCTTTATTACATTTCGGGACGGTAGTCGACGCATAAAAATTGAAAGAAAACTCCTCTTCCCTAGGAATCGAGAGCTACGGAAAGGGGAAGGCCACTCCGCGCGAGGATTGCGCAGGAGCCCCGCCACGGAGTTACGGCAAGGGACCCGATAGCATGCCCGGCGCCCGGACCCGGATGCGATCCACGATCCATTCAGGACTCGCGGCGGACGACATCCGAGGCGGCCGGAGTCGAGCCTTCCGTAAGCTGCCGACAGAATTTCCAGCCCGGTATCCTACGGGAATGGAAGGATGACCCCGGTAACGGGAAGAGAACGCGAAAATAAAGGGCAACAATGACGGCCGCGGGGATCATCCAGGTCGCATCACGGCCCTAATTCCGGGAGCGCCCCGAGCGGCCTAGTTCGGCGATTCGGCGCCAGCGTGTCTCCGGCGGGACTTCCACTCGTCACTGTCTGACGAGACTCGTGAGAGAGCAGAGATCCTATCGACAAGCAAGGAATCGCGAGAACGTTATAGAAGCAAGAGTGACGTCGCAAAGGACGAGAGCTGGTGAGACGTCGTCGTCATCCCTGACCCGTAATTAAAGGTAGTTTGTTCGAACGAGTCGCACCGAGAAAACAGGGCCATAACTATAAGTAGCTGCCGAAATTACAGCCAAAGCCACGTAGTAGACTTACGCGATTTTTTTGTGACGGCCGAAAGTGTGACGACTCGTTCGAACCCCCTTATTTCGTGAATAATCTCTCTCTCTCTCTCTCTCTCTCTCTCTCTCTCTCTCTCTCTCTCTCTCTCTCTCTCTCTCTCTCTCTCTCTCTCTCTCTCTCTCTCTATAAAAGCCCACAGTCCGAGCTCTAAGGCCGGTATTCATAGTCGGTTCTTATATTTAAGACTGTCTTAAGTACAATCTTAAGATGTGATTAACCAATCACAGAGCCGTATTTGGATCTTAAGACATTACTTAAGACGGTCTTGAAATAAGAACGGACTATGAATACCGGCCTAAGAATGTAAAATTGTTCGATCCCTCTGCATGTTTGATGCGATTTATTGCGACGATCATAGCTGTCGCCTCAGGCAGACGATTGGTGAGCTCGTAATTATGATTTCGAGAGTTTCCTTTTTTTTTGTAGTATTCCTTGCGGATTGTTATATACACGAAGGGCGTGATGCGAAATTGGCCCGAATCTTTAATCCAATGTAATTACCGAGCGTGAGGATTCCTCCATGCGTTATTCCCGCGTGTAGTGAATACCGGGCGGATCACGTGCGCGGCGCGTGTAAGTTGATATCCCGGCGCGCGGACGCAAGTTTTTTGTAGTATCGAATTCCGGACGTAGCGCGCGGCTTACACGTGTCTCCGTGACGGCCAAACATACGAATATTTCGATGTGAGTTGGGTACAGACTGCGTAATCACGATATATAGAATATTGTCGATTGACTCGTAAGGCGTTACGGCGGCTAACGAGAACCCGTCCTCTCTCGTGCCAGGGAAGGTTGTCGCGGAGAAAGCAAGGCGATTGCCGACGCTGAAACGTCGATAGTAGCTGCCGGGGCCCGGTTAAGCCTCGCGGGGCGAAAACGTCGTTGTCGAGGAATCGTCCTCGAAACTTCGGTTTCCGACGGCGAGCGACCGGCGAAACGACCACCGAATTCCGGTCGTACTATACTTATACCGATTTATATAATGTTCTCTTTTCTCTTCTATTGTCATTCGTAATCTAAATTCTTTTTTTTTTCTCTTTTTATTTGTTTAAATATATATTCTTTAAAACCCTAGAGCAATCGTCCCGTTATTCTCGTTTTCTCTCTGTCGCAAGACGAACCCTTTCCTTCGGCCGAGCTGCCGAGCTCTTAACCGTCGCACTCTCTTAACGGATAATCGGTTGAGTTGTTGCCAGATCCGAGACGTACGCGTCGATCTGGCCGCGGGTTAGATATATGTTGAGCGGTACGGCTCTCCGTACCTGGCGCCCAATAAAGTTCGGTTAGCTGTAAAGAAGAGATCGTGTCGGAAAAAAGACAAGCGAGATCGATAAAATTAATTATCGGTTACAATATATATATATACATATATATAATTTTTTATATATTGTATACATGTGTGTGTGTAAATGTGTGTATACTGGAAAAATAATAATTAAAGAACTAACTAAATAATAATTTAAAAAATAAATTTTGCATAGTTTTATAAAAACTACAATTTGAAGAAATGACAAAATTGCTCATGCGAATAAATTTATATATTATTATACATAGGCATTTTTTCGGGTTTCTTTAAAGAATTCTGCACTAATTTAGTATAAAATTGAATTTCGATAAAATTAAATGATCTACTAAACAAAAGATGTAATAGCCTCAAAGTTATAAATAATGGGCTGTTCTTCCAAATGGGGCACACCTCCGATGGGGTCCAATTTTTTCAGGTGACTTCAGGAGATCATATTAAAGTCAGCTATCAAGGTCTAAACCGTGGCTTTTTAATAATTCAAAAGTTATAAACAAAAATATCACTAAAAATTGTTAAAATCGTTAATAGATTTAAGAAAATCACCCTTAATGATCTTGACTTTGACATATATGTATATTGCCAAGATTACTATTAATTTATCCATTTATTTATTCATTTATTTATGTGTAGTAAATCGAACATGTGTTTGCAACTTTGGACGCGAAGCAAGGTTTCACATGTCCCCCGCAGGGGGGCGGAACCCACTGTGTCCGCGCATACACTTTTCCACGCGAAGCGAGGTTCCACATGGGTTTGCAACTTTCCATGCAAAGCGAGGCCATATATTGGAACTTCTATGCAGTACTGCGGACATGGGTTGGGTTTGGTTAGTTTTTGAGTGCGGGGTGGTGCAGGGGGAGGGGCTTGGCCCCTCCCCCGCCCGGCGGAGCCCCTGGCTCCTTATTGTCGTATCCATATACGATTCCACATGGGTTTGCAACTTTCCACGCGAAGCGAGGCCATATATTGGGACTTCTACGCAGTACTGTCAGCCTTTGTAGTTTTCTACGTATAACGGGACTACGTATCTGTGTTTGTACATACTTTTGAATTTTCCAGTATTTGATAAAATAAATTCGAAAAACGTCAATTTTTGACGATTTTTTATGGTTTTCACCATGAAAATGAAAGTTGCGCCAATTTTCACTATCATATTCGTAATCAGCACGTCAAAATACGTAAGTATACGTAGTTTCAAAAAAATCGGAGGTATGCCCTTTTCGGAAGTTTATCCGAATTTTCTTTCAAAGATTAAGAATTACAGTTTTTTATGAATCATTTTTGTTCGTAACTCTTTTGTAAACAATGAGCGACATCTAAAATTTTTTGAATGTTAGTCAGAATATAGTAATCTTGACAACATATGTCAAGGTCAAGATCATTGAGGCTTAATCTTCTTATATCGATTTTAATAATTTTTAGTGATATTTTTGTTTATAACTTTTAAATTATTGAAAAGCCACGGTTTAGATCTTCATAGCTGACTTTAATATGATCTCCTAAAGTCACCTGAAAAAATTGGACCCCATCGGAGGTGCCCCATTTGGAAGAACATCCAAATAATGGACAATTATACTGACTTACAGTCAGTCGACAAACTCAGACTCTGCGAGTATTATTTGACTGTCTGCAGCTGCAGTAACTGTCCATTATTTAGCTTTAACATAAGCTACAACACATGGAAAAACAGCTGATTTTACCGAAATCCAATTTCATATAGGATTAGTGCGACTTTTTATACTTTATTACTGTACAATTTTACTATTAATCAAGATAAAGACGACGAACATATTTTTATATAATTATATTATATTTGATTATATATGTGGGCTTTTTTTGGATATTTATTAATAAAGAGACGAAATATCGATAAGACATATATGTCAAGAATTAAATTAATTTCTTTTTGTACGTCATAGAATTTTGCCCGGACGGCAGAAATGGACATACTGTAATGGTTTAAAAACTGCGAACCATATGGTACATATACATATATGGCTTAATGTATGGGTCGACGCATTTAATATATACAAGAAAAAACATGATTATAAAATATTGGAATATCTTAGTTGTGTTTTGAGAATCGTCAAATTATTATTTATGATCTGGAATTGAATATACCGATATTTGAATCGAGGTTTCCCGAAAATGAAAATAAAAGACTAATTCGAAAACAAAAGCATATTTCTGCTTTAACTGCTAATATGTTTCTTTCTTCACTTGCGAGACATGCTAAAAGCACTGCAACATTGGAAGAAATATTAGCGAAAATTGAACCTATAAAAAACCTATAAAAAACAGGTAATAACATTTTTTCTATAAAATTATACTGCTCATCATGAAGGTTTGTTATGTATGTGTGTGTTAATTATAAATTTATACATTCTGTTTAGGTATTATAGTCAAATCAGTACACACAGAAAAATACGCAAGTAAATATACTTTATGCAAGTAAATATTACTGTTTCAAGTATTTCATAAGTTCATATATAATATATAAACTTATGAAATACTTGAAACAGATAATATTTACTTGCATAAAGTATATTTACTTGCGTATTTTTCTGTATGTATTAATGCAACATTAAATGTGATTATTAAAATTAAATTTTATAAATCCCAGAAAACTTTATATTTATTAATAAATTAAAGTTTTTATTGTGATATTTATATATTTTTCATCAAAATATATCATAGGTATATCTTAATTATATTGTATATAATATAAATATACAATATTTTTTTTTCTTACATGTACAAATATATCGATATAATAATGTTAATAAAATTTGTGAAATTGCCGCATTTGCTTTTTATGATTAATTACGAAATTACTGATTTTTAAAAAATAATAAAAATTTATTTTAGATAGATAAATTCGCAAAAAATAAGGTGACACAATCATATTCGATTATTAAAAGCAAAATAGATACACGTTCAATTGAGCTTAAAAGTCAGCTGACATTTCTTGAAAGTTTGTTCGATGGATCGAAGAACAATACTATTCACAAAATAATATATTCAACTATAGCATGTCCACAACATCCATCAACTACAACACGTGTAGTTAGAAGACACATCTAATCACAACACGTCCAACTACCTTCAATAATAACTAAAACCACATAAAAGCACCATTTATGTTAAATACCAGATATTAATATACCAAAAAATGTTGTAACAATTTTTTATATATTTTTTATATATGTTCGGAATAGGACACTCGTTTATATGAACCTTTTTGCTTAAAATGACCGATACTATCGCTTCCTAGAGAGTGACCTTTCCTCCCGGGACACCCTGTATATATATATATATATATATATATATATATATATATGTATATATATTATAATATTATGTATATTGTGTTTATATAAATCTTTATTAAATATTAAAACACTATATTATATAATATATTAAATATCAGATATTAAATTATATATATATGTATATATATAATTATTTGCTTATAATATAATTATATAATTATATATAAATATTATTATATTAATAATATATTTTATATAATATCCCTAACAGCACAGCATGACCGAAAGAAGTTTAAAGGACATCTAGAGGATATTTCCCAGGTAGAACATAAAACTCATAATGACGTCATTATGACGTCACTAAAATGTCATTTTGAAAAAATCATAATGATCTCATTTAATACATTTTTAGCAACGTTTTGATGACTTATTTTTGATTTCATATTGATCATTTTTTTATATATTACAATTACTATTGTTTATTCTATTGTTCGCATATATTCTAACAATATATTTAAGCAATATAAATTTTTTGAAAGTTATATAATGCGATTTTCTTATATTAGCGGGCTTAAAATATTATTATTCTTTTTGTCATCTTTAAATCATGTTTTAATCATTTCTGTTTAGATAACTTTTAAGTGATGAATAAAATCATGATGACGTCATTATTTATATTTGACGAATTTTATGTTCTACCTGGGTTACATCCTCTGGATGTCTCAACGTCTTCCGGGCATGTGGGCGTTTTCACGTTTTCGTTCTAGAGAAAAGTTACATAATTGATACCATGGCCACCGACGAGAGTCTGTGCCATGGGTTAATACACTTTTTGGGTGACATTTGTGTTGTGTGTTTGAACGGCCGCCAAAATAAAACAGTCCAACATGGCGACTGCGAAATTTACGGTCGACCGGTGAAAGTCTCCACCGTACATCACATGATCAAAAATGATGAAATATATCGCATCTAGATATTTGTAATTTATAAGTGTGTTTACATTTTGTTTAGGTTATTTTAAAGAGAAACTCCGAATTTCAATCATTTTTAATTCAACAAAAGATATTATCAAAAATGATCCCTGTAATTTTAATTTATACTTTATATTGTTTGACCGAGATATAAATTAGCTTCAATTTTATTGAAATTATTATTCATTTAACTTATCTATCATCACAATTTATTTATTCTGATATATCAAAAGTGAGTGACTTTTTTAATATATTTTCAGGCATGCGACACTTTGAGGATTCTTCATTTGCCTTCGCATCTTTCCGACGATCGACGTGATGCCTTATTACAAAAATATGGTGCGATAAAAACCAAAACGACTCGACTGTCTGAGAAATATACTGTCACTTATGCAAAGTTTTCGTCACAACAATTGGCAGCGGAAGCGCTGATGCGTTTGCATCAATTGAACGTTCGAGGACAATATCTATCAGTTCAATATGCCAAAAAGTCTGTGTTCACTGAATTTCCAGAACAAGATATTTATGAGTCACCAGCAAACAATGAAGCAAAAAAAGCAGAGACTGCTAATAAATCTCACGTTCAAGCATTCCTGCGCAAGTTAAATAATTGGACTATGAATCACGAGTTTAGTCAACCACCTCCACCGAATATAAAATACAAATATATGCCACCGACGAAGAGTATATTGATCAGAATAGCTATACAGCTGTTAAAAGTACCAGCTTTTTATACACAGGTCAAATTATATTATTTTGAAAATGTTATTTTATTTTAGAATTTTAATTGATAATACAATTAACATTATAGAATTCTTGTATGTATTTATAGGTGTTACATTTAATGAATAAGATGAATCTACCGCCTCCCTTTGAAGAATTAGAGGTAGAATTTCCTATACTCAAGGAAGCATATGACTTGGAGAAGTATAAAGATATGTTTGGTAATAAAAATATAAATATGTATACAGGGTGGCTCATTTTAAGTGACGCAGGCAAATATCTCGGAAAATATGAAAGATATGGAAAAACGTTTCAAACAAAATTTGTATGGCTTCAAGGAAGACATAAGATAGTAACAAAAATTTGGCCTTGAATAGTCGTTTGAAGGTCACGTGAAGGTCATCTTCAATTTCTTAAATGGAACCTACTATTTTTTTATTGCATATTTTTGTAGCTTATCTCGAGAGCTTTCCAAAACACTATAATAAAATATTTTTCTCTTAAGTACTTTTTGAGTTATAAGGCTTGAAGTTAACAATTTTTTGACATAAAATGTAAAATATCTAAAAATATTCAAGTTTTCTATCTTTCATATTTTTCGAGATATTTGCCTGCATTATTTAAAATGGGCCACTGTATAATAGGAATATAAAAATATACATATAATAAATATAATTATAAAATATATAAAAGAAATCTAGAAAAAAAAATAATAGGAATTAATAAAAAATTATTTATATAAATGCATTAAGTTTTTATAGAGAAATCAATTTTAAATAAACATTTTTACAACAAATAAATAAATATTTTTTCTATGTAGATATATTACATGAACATACGAATGAAGAGGAAGGAGAAGAAGAGGAGTCTGAATTAGAATCGGATGGAGAAGATGTTAGACCTCCAGAAATTATTCCTGTTAAAAGAAAACGCCCACAATCTACAAAACGTTTGAAAATTCCAAAATTTGTGAACCCTGCCAAAAGTATCACAGCTTTTTCATTTACGCAAAAAGTAATCAAACCGGAAGATATGTTTGAGTCTGTCCAACGTGAAGAAATTAAGAATCTTAAAATTGAATTAAAGACTTTGGATAAATCATTGGATGAAGCATCTGCTAATAAGCAAGATAACACTATAACAGTAGATGGTGGATTCGGTTTAATGTCTCCAGTTAATAAAACTACCAAAGACACAAAGGATAATCAGGAGAATGCAGAAATGCAAAAGAATAAGTTTATAACTTCTGAGGAATTGGCAGCTAATAGGATTTCCATTAATGATCAGAGATTACTGCCAGTGTTCAAGAATTATCATCCAGGCAAACCTTCCAATCGTCTTTATATAAAGAACCTCGCAAAGCAAGTAGAAACAAAGGATCTGCATTATATTTATGAAAGATACGTTATTGCAGGATTGAAAGATGTTGAAAATGAGTAAGTGTTTTGTTTGTACCACGACTGTATCTACTATCATATCTTATAATTTATATATCTCGTAATGTATTATTATCTGTATTACAGATATGATGTACGACTCATGCAAGACGGTAGAATGAAGGGCCAAGCTTTTATCACCTTACAAAATAATTTACAGGCCAAAATGGCTCTCGAAGAAACTAATGGATATATATTAAAAGATAAGCCTATGGTTGTGCAATTTGCCAAAGTTAAAAGTTAACATAGGTAATCCCTACTGTAATATCATCTTAATTTATTTCATGACATTGTTATAATTAAAAGAGGAGACTGTTACTCGAAAATTTTGACAGAAACTCTAAAAGTTTCTTATCTAGTATAGTCAACTAAAAAAAATTTATTTAAAGAACAAACATATAGAAAGATAGAAATAGAAAATATAAATGTATATAACTCAAACTTACAACAGAGTTGTGTGTCGATATAATTTTATTCAACAATTAACAATTAAAGAGATACCTTATTTGTTTGTTTCATTTGAATTAGCAATAAGAGTATCACACTACTAACAATAAAAATGAACTTTGACGAAGATAACAACAGATGTCTTGATATTCTTCAAATTTTCAATTATATTTTAGCTAAGCTAATAGAGCGTCCAGCGCTTTTGTGACCTCGGTAAATATTTCATCCACTGTTCCTTCCGCGTTAATCTGAAAATAAAATAATTAATTTTCATAAGTTGATGAAATACGCAATATGCGATAGAAATAAAGGAGAATTAATTATCTAGATAAATTAATAATTATAATGGCTCTCTCGGCGCAGTTGGGAGATTTCGATGGATTAGACATTAGACAAAAACATCTTGTCATAATTGTTCATATCTTGATGGATTATAACGTACGTTTTAACTATCATTCCTTTTAAATTAATGTAACGTTTTTTGTTTTTTCATGCTCATGTTTTAATTTTAATCTGTTTAGACAGTTAACAACAATGCCTGTAATTATTTACTGAAGATGACCCGAAGTAGGCTCGAAACATCTAATAAACAACGGTTTTCTAATATATAATACTCAGTGTCATTTTAACATACATTTCTAGCGTGCGCCGGCTCTAATTATCTAGAGAGACTACACTCACTCTAACAACTTTGTCTTTGTAATGCTCGACAATCTCGTTGTTTTTTTCATTAAATATCTCGATTCTCTTTTTGATGGTCTCTTCGTTATCATCCGCTCTTTGCGATACGGCAGCACGTCCGAGAAGTCTTTTCTTCAAGGTCCCGTTCGCTACATCGAAGAAAAGAATTAAGTCGACGGGGCAAACCTGCACAGCAACATCAGTGTTTTAGAAAAAATAAAGGACTAACAACAAAAACTAAAAAGAGAAAAAGAAGGAAAGCCTTACATTTTGCTCAAAAAGAATGCCCTGATCCTTCTGCCGGGGATATCCATCGATGAGAAATCCGGTCTTTGTGATTCCTTCTTCGCGAGCTTTGTCCATCTTTTCCTTTATAAGATCCAGCACGATGTCCTAGCGAAACCACATGAGCTTCACACTGAGAAAAACCGGGTTCGTTCGCGTAAGACGCGCGAGATGTATTTTTTATTTATTTATTTATTTATTTATTTATTTATCTTCAATGCGCACGAGTAATTTTAATTTTACATTTTGATGCAAGTTAATGTAAATACGATTATAATAATTATCAGAGATGTGCAAAATGGGTGTCCAAATCCATTTAAAATAGAAAATGCAAAATATTTGGATCCTTTTCAATTCAAAATGCAAACTGCAAAATGTTTTTTAAAACATCAATTTAAAATAAAAAATGAAAAAAAAAATTTTTAATGAAGAATATAAAATCGGTGCCTTTTTTTTACAATTTAAATGCATCTATTTTAAATAATGCACATTTCTGTTTATTACAGTGATTCGAACGAGTTGAAATAAAAATATATATATATACATACCGTTGGCACGAATAGTCCTTTGGACATTAGATCCTGCAGTGACGCTCCTCTATCGCTGCCACTTGCTACTTCCGCTCGTAACAAATCACCGCTGCTCAAGTGAAGAAATCCGTACTTTTCGATCATACGATCACATTGCGTTCCCTTGCCGCATCCTGGCCCGCCAATAACCCAGATCGTTTTCATTTTTCTCGCGTAATTTTTTTGTTCTCAATATGGCGTCCGCTACGTCGAAAATAACGACCGTTATTTAAACATTTGCACAAAATTTGGAATAAATTTTTTATTGAAAAAACAATTTTGTGTGTAACGACGTGTGTACGAAACTTTCCGGCTTGTAACAAATATTTAAGGAATTTCTCCCTATATAGATACATATACATATACAGAGTGGGCCATTTTAAGGGGGGAAACCACTGTAGAAGCCGGAAAAATAGTTTTTTTATAAATTTTTTTAAAGAAAACTAATGTATGTAAATGAAATTCAGTTTGAATAAGTTTAAAATACATCCTTTCATGTATATTTAAAAAAAAATTAACCCGAAAAATTTATTTTTGCGCTCTCCAGAGTTGACGCAAAAAAAAGGCCACTTAAAAAAAAAAGATCGATGATGGTTGTCACGTTTCCGGTCAAACGATCTGAAATCAAAAAAACGAAAAAGATTGTTAAAATATATATAGGTCCAAAACTATGTCTGTACGTAGAAGAATTTTGAATTTCGAAAAATTACAAAAATTATGCAACTTTAAAGAAAAAGACATCTACTTCTGGTCGTTTTTTTGACCTATTTTTCTCATCTTAAAGATACAGACAGACATAGCCTTCAACCTATACCTATTATTTTAAGAATCTTTTTCGTCTTTTGATTTCAGATCAACTATTTGACCAGAAACACGTGACAACCAGTCAATTTCTGCTTTCTTTTTGCATCAGCTCTGGAAGGTGCAAAAATGAATTTTTCGGGCTGATTATTTTTTTCAAATAAACATATACATGAAAAGATGTATTTTAAACTCGTTCAAACTGAATTTCATTTACATATATGTATAATTTTCTTTAAAAAAATTCACAAAAAACCCTTATTTTTCCGGCTTTTACAGTGATTTCTTCCCTTAATATCCTATATCTTTTTTCCTACGCCTTTTACAAAAAAATTGTTGTTCCTACTTTGTTATATTTTTTTCATAAAACATGAAAGCAATTAAAGAATCTTTCAATATCCCAAATAATTTTGAAGATATTGGCTTGGCATTTTTCGCGATGAAGAATTCATGAAAGACACTTTTTGCTGTTATAAAAAATCGGAAAAAAACGCAAAGAAAAAAAACATACGTATTGCAAATAAACGAAAAAGCTTTAGCGAACGACACTGGTGTTAGTTAAAGATCCAATGTCGAATAAGGAATGCGTGAATGAAATATTAAACATATATCGATTTCTCGCTCGTTTGCCGTAAAATGGCGTAAAACGACGAGATGCGCCTGCGCATGCGCTTTTGATGCAAGACCTCAATTGACGTTTGGCGTCCCGTCACCTTGAACTTTATCCAAAACCAGCAAATCGAAGGTAGTATAACCGGCAGCCTTTGACGATTTGTTAATTTTTTAAGGCAATTTTCTCGTTTGAAAGCTAATTTCATAAAAAATCTTCTTTTAAATTTAAATAAAAACACTTGAGAGAAAAACGATTAAAAATAATTTCCAGTAACATTTGGAATTGCTTTAATAACATAAATATATAATGACCGATCTCATAGATTAATATAACTTCTTCGCAGTTTTTCCCAGAAGAAAAACTGAAAAAAAGTAATTCAACAATTTTTCGTGCCTTTAAAAGAAAAAAAATTAAGATTAATCGATGGAGGTCCTCAAACCTTAAAAACTCGTTCGCGTATTGATCGACAGCTTCGCCAGGGCGTATAAAGTTTGAAAAAATGTGTGTATATTAATAAGCGGCAACGACAAAGGCATGAAAACGACTAAAATATATCCGGCCCAATTTCCTCGTTCCCCGGGATTTACACGATGACAGAGCGGTGTGTATTACACGATATTATTGGATAGATCTATATAAATATAGCAACGCTTAAAAATAAATCCAAGTAGCAAAGAAGCATAGAATCCCATCTATATGTTATTGTATCGCAATATGGCGCAATACGAGATAATTTATTGCGTTTTATATATAACTATAAAATCTGCGGAGGTGGATATATATATATATATATATATATATATATATATATATATAATATAGACCTTATTTACAGAAATAAATGCTCTAATGTAATTTTTTTACGTCGTGTAGTCTTGAATAAAAACTGTATATTAATAAAATAATTGTAATTTAAAAAAAAAATTGAAATTATTGTGAATTAAAAAATAATTATTATAAATTCAACTGTTTAAATACCTTTTTTTCTTCTCCGAGCTTAACTCGATTTTCGTTATTCCACTGCGAGAAAATCAATGACGTGCATTCCTAGACCGACAACTCATATATCATAGAAAAATCAACCACTTGTTGCGGTTGACATCAAGTTGTTTTGACAAAAGTAGTTATCCTTCGAGAGGTAATAAAATATTATTAATAACATATATCTGTCAAGAAGGGTGATACAAATACTTCCTAGATAAAAAAAGTCATGAACTAAAATAGTAACATATAGATTGGCAAGTCTCTTTCATCTTCTATCTTTGATCGATTTTCATGACGGTATATGATATTACATGTCGAACAATCTGATTGGTCATCGGATGAGAAAATGGCGGTAAAATAAATATAATTCCTCTGTATCCCAATCTTGAGAACGTCTACTCTTTGTTCGTCAATTTTTGTCGGCGTGTTTCGTTTTAGGAAGGCGTTAATTGATCCAGAAATATCGAGAAATAATTTTCGAAAGCGCGTTTAATATCCTGCATCAAAAGCATCAACATGGTAGGTTTTAATATAGAAAAACATTTTTTTAATTATATCATTAATTGTATCTATAAACGTTTTCCTGACGCACGCTAACCTATTCCTCATATAAAGCGGTATTTCATCGTTATTCTTCATTAATTTACTTTTATCTAATATATATATATATATTATGATTTCGCCATGAAAAATAAATTTCGATAAATAAACGAATCAATTACACTCGTAGATGTTTCTGCATAAATCATCTGTTCCATTGTCGGCTCTTCAAAGACTCTGCGATCCGATTTTATAACCTTATAAGGATATAAAAACTCGTGGAATTGAAGGTGTCAAAAGAATCGAAAAACAACTACCTTAAATAAATAAAAAAAACTTATTTTGGCTCTATTCGATTCTGCTTGATAATTAAAAAATCGACCTTAGGGACTAGTAGATCTTCAACTATATTTCGATTTTCATTTATTTGTCATCAAGACATCGCCGAGACTTCAGTTCGGTCTTGCTATCTCGTGTAATTACGTAAAAAGTATCGCGAACGTCAAAAATGGGAAAATACGCGAGGGTATTTTTTTATACAATTATTTAATTATTTAATAAATAAAAATTAATATTTAAAAAATAAATAATATAATAAATTATAATAATGTAATAAATGATAAATAGTTAATAGTATATATAATATTAAAAATATTTTATAAATAATTTATTATATTTCTATCAATATATAAAATTCTCTCTCGTTAATTTTTGTGTATTAATTTTTTACAGCAACCTCAAATAATTCTGTTGAAAGAGGGCACTGACGCGACCCAAGGGAAGCAACAAGTGATATCCAATATAAATGCATGTCAAATTGTTGTGGACGCTGTTAGGACTACCTTGGGTCCTCGTGGCATGGATAAACTTATAGTCGATCAAAATGGAAAGAGCACAATTTCAAACGACGGCGCTACTATCTTAAAGTTGTTGGATATTATTCATCCAGCTGCGAAGACTCTAGTGGATATCGCAAAGTCACAAGATGCAGAAGTAAGAATTATTAAGAATTATCCAAATATATTAACATTGTTTCATCCTCTGAAGAGAGTTTAATGATGCATTTTTCTTAAACCTTTGTCTAGTAATAATGCGTAATATAAAAGTAACATTATTACGTGTATAAAAATTCAAAGGATATTAAAATTTAGAATCTAAGACTGGCAATATCTTAAAGATAAGATAATTGTCTCGATCGTATTCAAACATTACATTATTGCTTGTAATATTGATGCAAAGCAAGAGATAGATGGAAAATTGCTTCACCGAATAATCCTCTGTTTAACAGGTGGGAGACGGCACGACTAGCGTCGTTTTATTAGCAGGAGAATTTCTGAAGCAAATAAAACCGTTTATAGAGGAGGGCGTACACTCGCGTATAATTATTAAGGCTCTCCGTCGCGCGCTTCAGATAGCCGTGGAAAAGGTTAATGAACTAAGCGTAAAAATAGATAAAAGCGATATAAGTAAACAGATTGAACTTCTGGAAGAATGCGCGGCCACGTCTATGAGCTCAAAATTGATACATCAACAGAAGAAACATTTTAGCCAGTTAGTCGTCAAAGCTGTCATGATGCTGGACGATTTGCTTCCCCTCAACATGATTGGTATTAAAAAGGTATGTGTGCATATGTGTATGTAATTATACTACTTTAAATTTTTACATAATTTTTCAATGCTCTTCACATGGATAATGTAATAATAATAATAATATAAATTTAATAATACAACTCTTAGGTATCTGGAGGTGCGCTAGAAGATTCGGAACTGATCCAAGGGGTGGCTTTCAAAAAGACCTTCTCGTATGCCGGATTCGAAATGCAACCGAAGAAATATCAGCAATGCAAGATCACGTTGCTGAACATCGAATTGGAATTGAAGGCTGAACGGGATAACGCGGAAGTTCGCGTGGATAACGTGGCGGAATATCAGCGAATCGTCGACGCGGAATGGCAGATTCTTTACGATAAGCTCGATCAGATTCACAAGAGCGGCGCGAAAGTTGTGTTGTCGATGCTACCAATTGGCGACGTTGCGACACAATATTTCGCCGACAGAGACATGTTCTGCGCCGGTAGAGTACCCGATGAAGATCTTAAGAGAACGATGAAGGCATGCGGTGGAGCCATTTTAACGACGGTGCATGGCATCAAGGACTCCGATCTTGGAACTTGCCACACCTTTGAGGAGAAGCAAATTGGTGGCGAAAGGTAATTCATACATAATAAAAATATATTTTAAAAATACATAATAAGAGAAAAATTCGAGATAATTAAATTAAGTTTTACAAGTGTAAGAATTTGGTTTTTAACATTACTACAATTATTATAAGTGTTAAATGTAACGACTGTATAATTGTATCCGCTAGGTTCAACATCTTTTATGAGTGTTCGCGAGCGAAAACGTGTACATTTATACTGCGTGGAGGCGCGGATCAATTCCTGGAAGAAACGGAGAGATCTCTTCACGACGCGATCATGGTTGTTAGACGCATGGTGAAGAACGATGCTGTGGTAGGCGGGGGCGGCGCCATCGAGATGGAACTTTCCAAGACCCTGCGCGATTATTCTCGCACAATCGCCGGAAAGGAGCAGCTCTTAATAGGAGCGATAGCGAGAGCTCTCGAAATTATTCCGAGGTTGGCATATTCGACACGAGTATTATATATATAGAGTGTCCAAAAAATGTTGAACTCTTTTAATTATACGTAGAATATGCATTTTCGAAAAAAAAAATGTTCTAGATAAAAATTGTAGGATTCAAGAAGGTCTATTTACTAGGTTTATCAGTTTGATCTTGAATGACGCCATCAAGATCAAAATAGGGTCACCTTGAATTTTTTAAATGGAATTATCCTTTTTATACTTTAATTTGATATAATCTTAAATATTTTATAAACTATTCACTTTTTGACCATCCTTATAACATTTTATGCTAAATATTACGAGGAATTAATTTATGTAAATAATAGAATGGTTCCATTTAAAAAATTCAAGGTGATCTTGCCCTAATCTTAGTGGCATTCATCAAACCGATAACCCCAATAAATAGACCTTTTTAAACTCCACAACTTTTGTCTGAAATATTTTTTTTTAATGCGTAGTTTTAAGTTAAATTTAGTAAAATTAAGGCTCTTGGGTTCTCGCCGCGGCCATGTTAGATTGTGACGTCAGAAGCGAGAAAGCACACGCTGAAAATTCTTAGATGCCATTTTTAAATGAAAAGATATTTCGATGAAACACTATTTCAGATGGCTTTAGCAGACTTTGTCATGCGCAATATGACTGGACGGACTGGGCCTCATATTACAGTCATTTTACAGCTGTTGATTGATTATAAAGGGAAAAGGATAGTTTTCGAGGTATTTTAAGAGTGTGTTAAAGCTATCTGAAGTGCTGTTTCATCGAAAGATCTTTTTATTTCGAAATGGCATCTAAGAATTTTTAGCGTGTGTTTTCTCACCTCTGACGTCACAATTCCAACATGATCGGCGAGCAGCCAGGAACCTTAAGGGGTTTCAATACTTTTTGTACATCCTATATTTATACAAATTGCAAATTATATTATAGAACAATGAATATGTTGGGTTACAGGCAACTCTGCGATAACGCCGGATTCGATGCAACGAATATCTTGAATAAATTACGACAAAAACATCATAAAGGCTTGCAGTGGTATGGCGTCGATATCAATACGGAGGATATTGCGGATAACATGCAGTGTTGCGTCTGGGAGCCTGCAATAGTGAAGATCAATGCGTTGACAGCCGCCACGGAGGCTGCGTGCCTTATTTTGTCCGTCGACGAAACCATCAAGAACCCCAAGAGCAGTCAGGACGCCCCGCCAATGGGACGCGGCATGGGCAGACCGATGTAATCTAATCTGTCACGCAACGCATTTGATTTTTCATAAGAATGATATAAGATAACAATTAAATAAGAGAATAGCTTACAAACGTGAGCTCTGTATTGCGTCTTACAGCCTTGTCTCTCACAGTCTCTTTTGTATATGCTGCTATTTATAATGAATTGCATTAACAGATTTCTTTTGTTTAAAATAAAAGTATTGTTCTTTAAGATATGCAAAAGTATATATCTATAAGAGAATATTACATATATACAGTATAATGCCTTCATCTCTTGTTATACATTACATTTTTCAATATTTTTTTGTCGACATTTCAATACTATTTTCAACGAATCATTAAACTCTAGAGTGTGTTTATCTAGTTGACAAATTATAATTATACGATTATGATATCCGATATCAAACGATAAATCTCGATCTTTCCCCCTCATTTTGACAGCAATTCGCAATTACTTCAAGTTTTATTGAAAATTATTATAAATGTCTAGCTAGAATTTAATAGAATTTTATATATATATATATATATATATATATATACACATAGGGTGTCCCATTTTAACTTTTGTCTGAAACATTTTTCGAGCTCGAGTACAGTGTTTACACGACGTCCGATAGATGGCGCTCGTGATGGTCTTCTGGTTCGCTATCTCGTTCGGCCTCCTCGTTGTCGTTTCGCGATTCGCAGAATCAGTTCAGTTCTGCCGGCGACAGGTGGACACAAGTGGTGGTGACAATTGAGCGCGATTTATACAGTAACAGGGGATGTAAATACAACATCCCCCATCCTCCCTCTCTCTCTATCTTTCTCGAGACATGCCGCTTCGAGGATTACGATAACATGGCATCGTTCGACGAGTCGTTAAACGATCAGATCAAGCCGCGTTTCGCATATGCCGCCGACAAGCTTGAATGGGTCCCGTTGTCCCTGACACTGGTGGAATATCCACAAGGTAGTAGCAGGTTGATTCGTATTTCTCTTCAGGGTATACATATTTCCGCGAAAGTTGTCTAAGAAAAAAAAAATTTCGACGCTCCACCTCGCTTTCGTCGAGGAAGGATCCCTGAATTTTTATTGATGTAATAACGATGATTACAATACACATATATGTCTTTCTGTGCCACGTTGTTTTGCCGCTTCACATATATATGTGTGTAAATACACACCTACTGTTCTGCTCTCACATGGACAATTATCAATGCTGGTCAAGCTGTTGCTAATAATAATCATATATTCAAATCAAATTTATACCAAAATTTGTTACAAGAAATCTATTTTTTTCTAAATTACATATATTTTTTAAATTTTGATAGAACTTGTTTTTGTATTTTCTACAAAAAATATACAGAGAATGAAAAAAATTAGAAAAAAATATACAGAGAATAATATGTTGTTCCAGTGTAATAATATGTACATTTTTTTTTTTTAGGGGATCTCTTTGGAAAGGCATTAGCTGTAATAAGTTTAATGCCCTTTGCCATTATAGCTGGTTTTATCACATTAATACTATTTAGGAGAGATTTACATACTGTAAGTGAAAGATGAAGTTGGAGAATAATTTTATATAAACTATCTTCTTATGTACATACCTGTAAATACAATTTCTTTTATACAATTTGCAAATTTTAAATTTGATTTTTTTTTTTGTTACAGATTGTATTTTTTAGCGGAATTATTATCAATGATTGTATAAATTTTATATTGAAACACACGATTCGCGAGGCAAGGCCGATGAAAAGAGATGGCCTGTATGTCGAATACGGTATGCCATCTACTCATGCACAATTTATGTGGTTCTTTGCTGCGTACGCAACACTTTTTATATATTTTAGGTAAACAAGTTATACATTTAAATTAGATATATACGCGTCTCATTATATTTTCACATTAATATCTAAGCTATTAAATATTTAGCTGCCTATATCTTTCATTCATTCCACTGCTAACTCGTGGAATTCCCTCATATATTTCAGATTAAATTACAACTGTACAATAGTCGAGAGGTTTTGGCGGACAATAGTAGCGGTAGGGTGCATTATCACAGCCATATTGGTAACTTACAGCAGAGTATATCTAGTGTATCACTCAAACACTCAAGTATTCTTTGGTGCGTTAATTGGACTTATGTTGGGAACAGCATGGTTTATAATTGTGCATACGGTTTTAACGCCGTTCTTTCCCATAGTGGTTTCGTGGTTAGTAATGATTGCGTAATAATAATAATAATAATAATACAAGGGTTGCTCAGAAAATATTGCCTCAAATTTTTTTTCTCAATAATATTTATTCTACAGGTTCAAAATTTTAAGAAAAAATAATATACTTAATAGAAACATCCATGTATATTGTGAGTGAATTTCAAACCTGCTGAATAAATACTTCCTGGGAGAAAAAATATAGGGTAGTACTTTTTAAGCTCCTGGGTCCTCACCACGGTCATGTTAGATTGTGACGTCAGAGGCGAGAAAGCACACGTTGAAAATTCTTAGATGCCATTTTTAAATGAAAAGATATTTCGATGAAACACTACTTTAAATGACTTTAGTACACTTTTAAAATATCTTGAAGAAACTAATCTTTTCCCTTGACAGTCAATTCAACAACCTTAAAATGATTGTGATCTCAGACTTTGTCATGCGGAATGACTGCGCATGTGCAAAAACTAGACGGACTAAGCCTCATATTACAATCCTTTTACAACTATTAATTGATTATAAAGGGAAAAGGATAGTTTTCGAGGTATTTTAAGAGTGTGCTAAAGTCTCATCTGAAGTTCTGTTTCATCGAAATACCTTTTTATTTCGAAATGGCTAAAAATTTTTAGTGTGTGTTTTCTCGCCTCTGACGTCACATTCCAACATGGTCGGGCGAGGAGCCAGAAGTCTTAAGCAGTAATAATAATAATAATAATAATAATAATAATAATAATGAGAATTGCTTAGAAAATACCATCTTACTTTTTCTCAAAAGGTATTTATTCTTCATATGATGATGATGATGATGATAATAATAATAATAATAGCGATAATATCGTTTATTTGATATAATACTGTTTGTTCTTTTTCAGGCGAATATCGGAGTACCTGCTGTTGCGCGACACGACCTTAATTCCTAATGTCTTGTGGTTTGAGTACACAAGTATTCGCACGGAAGCCCGGGCGCGTGCGCGAAAGCTATCGGCAATTGGCAGATCGCACTGATAAATAGCGGAATAATGGATAGTAAATGCCTTGATAACATGAGCAACTTGAAAGAATGTTCCTTTAATTGAACTTCGTTCAAGGAAACTTTGTTCAAGGAAACTTCGTTTGAAGTTTAAAAATTAGTTGGAAAAAACGCTTGTGGAATATTCGAACTGATGCTCGAGTCTCTGTTATCAGAAAATGAAATCATCGTTATCATTATCATCCAGCATTATCGTTACATTATGATAATTAATAATTACTAGTATTAACATAAGCATTTTTATCGAAAGAAACGGTCGAAAATGTGGCGGACTGTTGCTGCAAGATCATTGCCGTATATAAGAAGGAAACGACAGTTATTTAGTGTGATAGCTACATTAAAAGACAATTGTGCAAATGTTACCAAGATTCTTGGTCTGAGGTTGGCTTGTTTATACAATCTAAGTTTAAGTATGGTTATTTCGAACGAGTTTACGTTCTCTTTAGGTTTCTTTTCGCTATCGAATATCGTTTAACAATACGTTTCGTACAGATTTCTAAAGGGATATACATCCCGCACCATGTACTAGATCTCTCTGTGTGTTCCAAATACTTAATTAAATTAAAATCAAAAATTTAACGAGGAATGCACGAGTGTATAATTAATTCAATTGAATCAGGATTAAAAATTGAAAACAAACGATTATTAATCAACAGTGAGTAGCTGCGACATGAGAAGAATCGAGTTCTTGACAATATGTCTGGTTTACTCAGAATACATCAGAAAAGATATAGCGCAAAACTTTATTGGCAGATTTATAAATTTTTTCGTTAAGTAATATTTTGCGGAAACTTCTTCCAATGTTAGCCAAAATCTCGGTTCCAAATGTTCATCCAGTACATGTTTATATACATTGTACGAAATATTTATTTTCCAAGAAACAGTGAGAGTAAGATTATAATACAGTGCGTTTGCATTATGTGCATTGTACGTATCCTAAGTGTTGGTACAAATTCTTCCTTGTTTATCGTTGATTCTCATTCGCACATTTAAATGTTACACATACACACACACTGCCTGACAATTAAATATTATACCAATATCTAAATGTGTTACATCAGTCTTTTTTATAATTATACGCGTGTTTGCCGAATCTCGATTTTGAACAAAGATGTGCGAATCAAAGTTCATCAACATCAATTGTCAATTTGATAAAAACAGTAGTATATATAAAATGTCACATGATTATTTCTTTTTACGAAAAAGGCGAGAGAAAGAGATCGCATTTTGTTAAAAAAAATTTAATAAAATAAGCACCGAACAGTTGCTGCAAAAACCGTCTTACCAAAACCTTTATGTACAGGATGAGTTATTTCATTTTATAATCTAGAATAAAGAGATTCTATAAGATGCTGATATTTTATAATTTACTTACAATCACATCATTTTTATCAAATCCAAAACGTTATATATTTATCATATAATTTGTTATGGCCTGAATCATGAATTATATATATATAATGTCGTGCGTAGGAAAATTTATAGAGTAAAATTGGGATGAAAAATCCCCCCCCCCCCCTCCGTGACTTTATAATTTATTAAGGCTCCTGGCTCCTTTCCGACCATGTCGAAATCGTGACGTCAGAGGCGAGAAAACACGCTAAAATTTCTTAGATGCCATTTCAAAATAAAAACATATTTCGATGAAACAGCACTTCAGATGGCTTTAGCACACTCTTAAAAACCCCCGAAAACTATCCTTTCCCCTTTATAATCAATCAACAGCTGTAAAATGTAATATTATGAAGCCCAGTCCGTCTGGTCTTTGCACATGCGCAGTCATTCCGCATGTCAAAGTCTGATATCTCGATCATTTTACAGATGTTGATTGATTATAAAGGGAAAAGGATAGTTTTCGGGGGTTTTTAAGAGTGTGCTAAAGCCATCTGAAGTGCTGTTTAATCGAAATATCTTTTCATTAAAAAATGGCATCTAAGAATTTTCAGCGTGTGCTTTCTCGCCTCTGACGTCACAATCCAATATGGCCGCGGTGAGCACCCAGGAGCCTTAATATTGGGGACTATATAATTGATTAATATTCTTATAGAATGTAGGATAAAGATAGAATGACGCTTATTGTGTCGACTTGTGTTGCTAAATGAAAAGCACCCATCATCTTCGATGCAGACAGACAACTTTAAAAGAAGATGAAGTAAAATAAATGTGTTCCAAAGCTACTTAAGCTGCTCAATAAATATAAAAAAAAAACATTTTTCTCCCTCTTTTTTTTAATATTATTGATGTAGTAAATAATATAATTTTTATAATGGCTTGAATCATGAATAATTACTACAACTTTGCCATAATGTGCGTAGAAAAATAAAATTTGTCATCGGGGAAAAAAACATTTTTGCTCTTTCTCTCTTTTTTTTAAATATTGATGTAGAAAATAAAAAAATAACGATCCAAGGCGCGTTTACGCATGCGTTTACAATATGTCGCCACTCTGCGGAGACACGCGGTATTAATGATCGATAGAAGATAAAATAGTATGTGTATATACGTAAAAATATATATATATATATTATATATATAAAGGACAGAGCGTGAAGAGGAAGAGTTGGGTGTATAATATCGGAGAACACAATTCTCTCGATCGTGTGTGAAATCTAATCGCTGAAGAAATGGATTTTAACGTGAAGAAATTGGTGAAGGATGCGGGAGCCGCCCTTAGCAGAGTCGTCCAGGTGGGAAGAGCGACTTCCTTCCCTTCTCCGACGAGGCGAATATTCATTTCCGACAGAATGCGAAAAACCGTATACACACGCTCGAAGTCTAATGTCTTCTGTCATCGAGAATGACATTCCGATGCTCCGAAAGTCGGGCACGTTTTGCGTGTCATTGGATGAATTTTTCGCCTTCTTCCGTCTCTCTTTATTATCGTTGAATTTTATTCGTCACTGAGATCGTAAAATTCTAAATTTGCCCGCGGGATCCAATCTCGTCCCGTTTAACCTAAATATCCAATAAGTAAAGACAAAAGAAACAGAAGTGTAAAAAAAAAAAAAATAACTAATTAGTTGACGGCACATTAAATACTCTCATTTAAAAAAATATATAAAATACTTATAATAATCAAAGAACAAAGAAATCACACACGAGGTCATTTATACCTAAGTAAAGACAAAAGAATTGAAGAATTGTCAAAAAACCTAAAAACTATCCTCAAAAAATATCAAAAATGAAAAATTTCAATAGTAACAATCATTGATTGAATCGATCAATTTCTAATGTTGCGCTCTATATCTATGAAATCTTCATTCATGAGATTCATATAAATTTAATATAAATTGTCATATATATATATTTATTTCTGTACTTCTGTCTCATTGTCAGTTAACTGAGGAAACACTGGGAACTTCGGAAAAGACAGAGCTGGATGCACATTTGGAACATTTAGCCGAGAGAGCAAACGCCACCAAGACATGGACAGAGAAGATACTGCGGAATATGGAAGCTGTGCTTACTCCAAATCCTGGTACCAAATGTGTTTTTTTAACTTGAATTTATATATTATAATCGTAAACTATATTATAATATATCCAACTCAACTTTTATAGAAACTTCTGTATAGAAGCACATTAACTTGACAATATGTTGCAGGCAATAGAATTGAAGATTTTTTCTTTGAAAAAATTGATAAGAAAAGACCTAATCGCTTGAGCAATTTGGAATATGTGGGCACTGATATGATAGAGGCTGGGAACGATTTTGGCCCAGGAATAGCTTATGGTTAGTATGAAAAATAAATTCTTTAACTTATATATAGTATAAAGTATATAGAACTTTATATAATAATATCAATTTAATCATATTTTAGGTAGTGCATTAATAAAAGTTGGCCAATGTCAACAGAAATTAGGACAGATCGAAAGAGATTTTATAGGAACTGCTGCCAACTGTTACATACAACCTCTGAGAAAATTCTTAGAGGGAGAAATGAAGACTGTTAGCAAAGAGATGGCGATATTGGAAACTAAAAGGTAAAATATTCGCTTATTCTTTTTTATTAAAAATCTTATACTAATATTAAACGCCTGTTACAGGCTGGATTTGGATGCGTGTAAAAATAGAGTAAGGAAAGCAAGGAGTATGCTTGGTCAACAGAGTGTAAGTATCGTTAATCATTAATTTCACTTAAAAAGTGTGTTCTATACGTTTACAATGTGTTTTGTCCTTCATACTGCTGCAATTGATAGGAGTCTGGCGTATCACCCGAAGTGTTGCTCGATCAGGTATATTAATGCGATCGATAGTTTTGATTGCTTTTTTTTAGGGATCCATATGTTTAATATAGTCGTGATAAAAAAAATTTATAACTATTTGTATGATCATACACTACGTTTTACACAGATATGCTTTTAGTAGTTTATATTCTTATAACGTTTTTGCATGCTAACGTTTTTGTATGCAATATCGAGCACATTTTTTAATGTAATATACAGGACAAACTTCTAGGGCGTATTATAAAGAAAAAAGTTATATATCCGTAGCCAAAAGTTTGTCCAAATACTTCGTAAACATTTTGTATTTATGTATCTAAATTACGGAATGGCATATTAAATATTCCTTTGTCTCATCTATGTGAACGTAGGATAGATGAAGCAAAAGGAGCAATTAAGGCTCCTGCAGGCCTATTCTGTAACTTTTTAATGCTTGCGTTATAATTATAACGCATGATTTACTAGGTTTTGACCAATGAAATTATAAATTTTCTAGTAAATCTTATAATTATAACGCATGCTTTAAAAAATTACAGAATAGGCCTGCTGGATCCTCGTCGCGGTTAGATTGTGTTAGATTGTGACGTCAGAGGCGAGAAAACACTAAAAATTCTTAGATGCCATTTTTAAATAAAAAGATATTTCGATGAAACATTACTTTAGATGACTCTTTTTGCGAAAACTATTCTTTTCCCTTTATAATCAATCAACAGCTGTAAAATGACTGTAATATGAGGCCCAGTTCGTTATTCCGCATGACAAAGTCTGATATCACGATCATTTTATGGTTGTTGATTGATTGTCAAGGGAAAAAGATAGTTTTCGAGGTATTTTAAGAGTGTTAAAGCCTGAAGTCCTGTTTCATCGAAATATTTTTTTATTTCGAAATAATATCTAAGAATTTTCAACGTGTTTTCTCGCCTCGACGTCACAATTACAACATGGTCAGCGAGGAGCCAGGAGTCTTCCCAGTGAGAAATGATGGTCGAATTGACGTCGATTCGACCAATCATTTCTCGCTGGGTTAAGGCTTCTGGTACCTTGCCGACCATGTCGGAATCGTGACGTCAGAGCCGAGAAAACACGCTAAAAATTTTTAGATGCCATTTCTAAATAAAAACATATTTGCATAAAATAACACTTAAGATCTCTTTAATACACTTCTAAAAAACACCGAAAACTATCCTTTTCCCTTTATAATCAATCAACAGCTGTAAAATGTAATATTACGACCCCAGTCCGTCTGGTCTTTGCACATGCGCAGTCATTCCGCATGTCAAAGTCTGATATCTCGATCATTTTACGGTTGTTGATTGACTGTCAAAAGAAAAGAATAGTTTTCGGCGTTTTTTAGAAGTGTATTAAAGAGATCTTACATGTTATTTTATGCAAATATGTTTTTATTTAGAAATGGCATCTAAAACATCTCAACGTGTTATTTCTCGCTTCTGACGTCACGATTCCAATATGGCCGCGGTGAGCACCCAGGAGCCTTAATAACAAATTATTAAGTTGCGAAGCGAATTATCTCCCTTCACAGAATACACTTTGCAGCTGCGATCTCATTTTAGTTGTCATACTTAATAACGAATGAAAATGAAATAACAGCAAAAAAAATGGAGAAAATAATATATACATATACATATATCTACTCAATTCTCAGGCAGAGAGGGAGCTGAGGTTAGCGCAGTCGGAATTCGATCGACAAGCAGAGATCGTGAAACTGTTGTTGGAAGGTATCTCCAGCTCGCAGGCCGGACATCTGCGATGTTTGCACGAATTTGTGGAGGCCCAAAGCCGTCATTACGCGCAGTGTCACGCAGTCATGCAGGATCTGCAGCGCGAGCTCGCCGGGTAAGCCGTATTCATACACGCTTTTCGTTTCTTGTTATTTTTTTCTTGAAAAAAAAAAACGTTCTCTTTTTCTATCTATTTCACGTATCATCATTGTCCTCGCACAATTATGTGTGTTATCGCGACATTTCTTGTGTACAGCTATCCCACTTTATGGTGATCCGAGTGAGTAATGTTTGACAAACCTTGAATGACCTTGAATAACTGTTTTTAGATGTCGAGCTCCGCTTCTTCTCAGTAGAGCAATCGCGGGAATAGATTTGGACCGATATACTATATTATTAAAAATAAAATTTCACTAAATTTTTTATTACATATAAATCTCTTTTTCGCTGCTACAGAAGACCCAGCGAATTTTGGTTTGCCGAACATTACCGGTCGCAGCCGATTTCAACAAGTTAACTTTGATCTTTAAATTATTACGGACAACGAAAGATGTTTAAAGACAGCTTAACTTTGGTGAAAAGCCAGCTTGTTCAATCAAATTATTATTACCAGATCTAATGCCGACACACAGTTTAATCGCTTATCAGCCTACTCTCTACTCTTTCCCGAGTTTTGTAAGAATGTAGTGTATAATAGATTCTCTTGTATTTTTGTTATACCTATAATTACACTAGTTTATAGCCAAAAATTATTTTAAACCAGACAAAGTGCTTTTTATAGATTTTTGGGTACTGAAAACGATGCCACAAACTAAATTTCACTAGCACTAGAACAGATTTCCCAAATAATTGAGATTTAATGTGTAAAAAATGGCTTTTTTCCGATATTTGAAATTTTTTTTTGAAAAAGATTATCTGGAAAGTCTGATCAAATATCATGAATATATTATTCATCTCCTATAAAATGTATTTTTTTTATTTTGATACCTTACTTTTTAGTTATGTTAAACTTAATTATTTCGAAAACCTGACGTGCTAGTAAAAATTGCTTGGAATATCGTTTTCAGCATCTGAAAAGCTATAAGAAACACCTTGTCTGGTTTAACGCTCCTGGCTCCTCACCGATCATGTTGGAATTGTGACGTCAGAGGCGAGAAAACATGCTAAAAATTCTTAGATGCCATTTCGAAATAAAAAGATATTTCGATGAAACAGCACTTCAGATGGCTTTAGCACATTCTTAAAATATCTCGAAAACTATCCTTTTTCCCTTTATAATCAATCAACAGCTGTAAAATGACTGTAATATGAGACCCAGTCCGTCTGGTCTTTGCACATGCGCAGTCATTCCGCATGACAAAGTTTGATATCACAATCATTTTACGGTTGTTGATTGACTGTCAAGGGAAAAGAATAGTTTTCAAAGTATTTTTAAAGTGTGCTAAAGCCATCTGAAGTACTGTTTCATCGAAATATCTTTTCATTTAAAAATGGATTCTAAGAATTTTCAGCGTGTGCTTTCTAGCCTCTGACGTCACAATCTAACATGGCCGCGGCAAGGACCCAGGAGCCTTAAAATAATTTAAAAAAAAATTTTTTTTGTAAATTAGTGTTATATTCCTAAGCTTCTCTAGCTTTCTCTAGCTTTCTCTAGCTTTCTCTAGCCTTCACATCCAATGTGTTCGAATGTTCTCTTTCTCTCGCTATCTATCCTTACTCTCTCTCTCTCTCTCTCTCTCTCTCTCTCTCTCTCTCTCTCTCTCTCTCTCTCTCTCTCTCTGCTTGCACGATTGGAATTGCAGGGCACGTCAACCGAGCCCTTTGCTGAGAGTCAACAGCGAGGAAGTGATCGAGCTAACTCCCTCGCCCACTCTCCCTGTAAACTCGTCTGTCTGCCCTCAAAATTCATCGTCTGTAACCACCGAATCTACCGCTTATGTTACCGCCACGTTCGACATTGATATTAGTAAAGTTTAATTTATCTATTCATTCCCTCATCGAGGGATCTCGTTGACGGATTGTTGTTACGCGAATTCTGCATCTATATAGCTTATTTAATTTAAACGGATTTATTATGATTGTTATGCACCATTTTCTCTCTTCTTCTAATAGCGATGTTTATTATTGAAAAGTTAATTAATCCACTTACGTTCTTGTATGTAAATTCAAACACGAGCTTAATCGTTGACTCAAACTTGAACATCGAACTAGACACACTATAATTTTGTATAATTGTATATGCAATTGTATATATTTAGACAAAATATTTCCTTGTGAACGATTTACGACGATCTTACAATCTTGTATTTTCTTCTTCTCTTCTTCTTTTTCTTCTTCTTCTTGATCTAATATCGTCCTTCGAGAGAGATTTTTTTTCTTTTTAGATCGCCGTAACTCGACCGAGAATGGTCATGATGGCATCAAAGAGAAAACTAATCCTCGGTACTGTAATAATGCCATGTAAACACAGTGACGTATAATTGTAGATAGATACATATCACGCTTTTTTTATTGTTGCGCGTACAAGATAATTGTTCAATCGGACTATATTTATATATACTGAGAGAGATTAAATTTCCATCTTTATCTGATATTTGACACTAGAAATGTGTAACAGTAATGCATGCAATAATATCCTGAGTAGACTTGAAAAACACACATGCTCGCAAGAACAGACTAATTTGTTGAGTATAAGAAATAACATAATATAAAATTCAAACCTCCTTAAAAAATTGCATGCATTGATTCGATCCGGCACAAAATCAAACGCTTATGATTATTTCGCTCACTGTCGAATAACAACTATGTAGAATTTGATGAAGAGTGTGCCTGTTTTTTTTTCTCTAAAAAGAAAAAAAGAAACGTTAATTCGTTTGGTTGTAAAATATAAACATTTAATGTGTATTCAGAGCTATAGATACAACTAGAGAGGTAAATAGAAAAAAAAATTTTTTCATAATTTTTTTATGATGAATTTATATTTTGGTTACTGCAAATTAATTTTTCATCATTTTTAACATTTTAAATGATAGATTTGAATTAATTATTATTATTTTAAATGTAGCTTACATTCCAATTGGCTATATGCAATTACTATTTTTAATTAGATAAATTCTCCAAAAACAAATCAAAATTGAACTTGAATAAATTGTATTTATTGTGGATAGAAAAATATATACATATAGTTTGTAATTTTTTAAAATGGATATTTTTAATAATATTTCAAATAATATTTTTTAATCGTAATTTTTCCATCTTTTGAATTCTCAAAATTCATTATAGAAGAAATCTGAAATTCCATACTCATTGGTCTCATCATCTAAACTAATTTCATTTGCTCTAGCTTCCAATACTGCTTAAATAAATTAAAAAATATATAAATTAAAAATATATAAACTTTATTATTTTATTATGTCAACAAAAAAGAAAAATATATTTAAAAAAAATAACGAAAAAACACAAAATGCTTTTTTTTCTAATAGAAAAACAAACTGTTCTTTTACATCTCTAGATACAATACATTTCTATAGCTCAGCATAAACTATCTTTGTGAATATGTCATAAAAAAATACATATCAATCACTTTGCGTTATGTATAATTGATGGTATCGAAGCAAAGTTTCTCACTCTATCGATTAAATCTCGATTAAAATGAAGCAAAAACTCGATTAAAATGATAGATTTGGGGTGTACGAGTATATATTCTCTTATCGAAACTCCTGTTTGAGTTCCCCTACATTTTTTCACTCATAAATACGAGTTTATTAAAGATAAATATCGCGTCGTATTCACTTACCATTTATCCTACCCAGCCTATCTGGGGGTCCCTATTATACCACCCCACCAGCCACTACCAATGCACTATCTGAGAACGATCAGGATCGAGCGAGAGTATTGTGCAATTACGACGCGAGGGATCCTAGCGAGCTGAGCGTTGTGCAGGACGAGGTAACGAAATTTGTGATTTAGAGGTGGCATGTGTTGTTTAGGATGATTCACATGTAGAATGATTCACACCGAGTGTGACGAACTTTGACAGATTATCTGTGAAAAGTTTCCGCAAACGTGTGCACCATCGCATCAACGAATCACCAAAGAATCGAAATATTGGAAGATTTGGAAGATAAAACTCCGATAAATATGCACATTAGGGAACTCATTTCCAATAACTTTGACCTTGAAAACATATGTCAAAGTCATGGTGATCCTGAGTAACATCCAAGAGGTTTTAACCATCGCTTTTTGTTTATTAAAAAGTTATTAACAATTAAGGTTCCTGACTCCTCACCGACCATGTTGGAATTGTGACGTCAGAGGCGAGAAAACACATGCTAAAAATTTTTAGATGTCATTTTGAAATAAAAAGGTATTTCGATGAAACAGAACTTCAGATTTAGCACACTCTTAAAATACCTCGAAAACTATCCTTTTCCGTTTATAATCAATCAGCAACTGTAAAATGACTGTAATATGAAGCCCAGTTCGTCTGGTCTTTACACGTTGCACATGCGCAGTCGTTCCGCATGACAAAGTTTGGTATCACGATCATTCTAAGGTTGTTGATTGACTGTTAAGGGAAAAGAATAATTTTTTCGAGATATTTTAAAAGTGTGCTAAAGCCATCCGAAGTAGTGATTCATCGAAATATCTTTTCATTTAAAAATGGCATCTAAAAATTTTCAGCGTGTGCTTTCTCGCCTCTGACGTAACAATCTAACATGGTCGCGGCGAGGACCCAGGAGCCTTAAATTGTACCATAAGAATAAGTAATTAAAAATAGGATTGAAAATCAAGGAGCATATTTTTTGAGCATTTATTGAGCATTATAAAATTGAATTGTAAATAAATAATGTTTGCATATTCTCTTGTTTTGATTCCTCAAAGTCACTTTGTAGCATGTGATTTTAGTTGATAGCAGCAAAATTTTAAAATTATTAGGTCAGTAATTATAGAACTTAATATGTTCTAAAATATGAAAATAAGATCTATGTTCATTGACATTTTTTTTACTCAAAATGACCCCCCCAATCTTAAAGTTTGTTACACTCGGTCTGAATCACCCTGTGTGTAAACAAAAAAGGCATGAAAATTTGTAGTCGAATTATATAAGTTACGATATTGTAAGATTTTACTTAGTATTATATAAAGTTCTGTTTTTTTATCAAGTTTCCTTTGTATAAATCGTATATTTTAGAAAATTTTCTTTTTCTTTTGTATCTCTTTTCCACGGGTTTATCCGTTTTAGTTTTAAGTCTTAAATCTTTTCGGGGTCTTATCGTCGATTTTCGATATACACTCGTCAACAAAATTAACGCATATGTATTTTAAGTCAAAATTTCGCATAATTTCAAATAAGCATAACTCCGCTAAATATGATCGGATTTGAAAAATTTTTTTTTCACTGTCAAGCTTGAAGTCTCTACTTTAAAAACCATTCGTCAGATTTTTAATTTATCCTCCCTCCCCGTACGCCACTGCTTCAAAAGTAAGGACGTGTTTTGTCTCTAAAAAATTGCGTACTTTGACGCACTCCACGGAGTGGAATAAATTTTTTTCGCAAATCTTATCATAACTATCGTAAAATGTGGACTTTTTACTACAAATTTAAAAAAAAAGCAAAGTTCGTACGATTTTTTTTCGCGGAGTTATTACATATGAAAGTTACCCATACATTTGTTCCATTTAATGACTCCAAACTCTCTCTGCTGTGTGTGTGTGTGTGTGTGTGTGTATGTGTGCGTGCGTGCGTGCGTATGGTTAGGAGAGGGAAATGTAGGAATGTTCTCATTCAAAATTGTGTGTTCCCGTCTCGTCTTCAGATTACTTCTTCTATACGTTCACGCATATTAATGCATACTCTAATTGTTGTTTAAAGAATTTGAGCCCAAATTTACACGCACGCACGCACGCGTGGGCGCATACACACACATACACACACACACTATGCGCCAAATCCAACCAGCAACCTTGTTGTGCGTGTCGGGTAATACTAATGCTGGCAGTAAATGGAAAAAATGTATGGGTAACTTTCATATGTAATAACTCCGCGAAAAAAAATCGTACGAACTTTGCTTTTTTTTAAAATTTGTAGTAAAACGTCCACATTTTACGATAGTTATGATAAGATTTGCGAAAAAAATTTATTTTACCCCGTGGAGTGCGTCAAAGTACGCAATTTTTTAGAGACAAAACACGTCCTTACTTTTGAAGCAGTGGCGTACGGGGAGGGAGGATAAATTAAAAATCTGACGAATGGTTTTTAAAGTAGAAACTTTAAGCTTCACAGTGAAAAAAAAATTTTTCAAATCCGATTATTTTTAGCGGAGTTATGCTTATTTGAAATTATGCGAAATTTTGACTTAAAATACATATGCGTTAATTTTGTTGACGAGTGTAGTTTCGAAAAGAATTCGGACCGGAACCGTAAAATCCGGAAACCAGAGACCCCGAAAAGATTTTTAAAAATGTTACATTTCTTGATACGTTAGGCTTAAGTATTTGTTATTTACTACTATAAGTTTTAAATCGAGATATGCTCGTATTTGTATAAATATTCAAAGAGCTCTCTGTTAATACTAACAATATTATTATACTTGAACATTTACGTAGCTGTATATATAATATATTGTTGTGATTTATAAAATATTACATATTCTGAATGTGATTGTACTAATGTTTCTTAAAAAAAATCACATTTATTATTATAATCTACACACGTTGTCAAAGAGAGAGAGAGAGAGAGAGAGAGAGAGAGAGAGAGAGAGAGAGAGAGAGAGAGAGAGAGAGAGAGAGAGAGAGAGACGAAAAAACTTAGCAAGAAATTTTAAAGATTATGATAATCGTGCAAATTAGTTTTAGAGCTCCTGGCTCCTTGCCGACCATGTCGAAATCGTGACGTCAGAGGCGAGAAAACACACGCTAAAATTTCTTAGATGCCATTTCGAAATAAAAAAATATTTCGATGAAACAGCACTTCAGATGGCTTTAACACACTCTTAAAAAACCCCGAAAACTATCCTTTCCCCTTTATAATCAATCAACAGCTGTAAAATGTAATATTATGAAGCCCAGTCCGTCTGGTCTTTGCACATGCGCAGTCATTCCGCATGTCAAAGTCTGATATCTCGATCATTTTACAGATGTTGATTGATTATAAAGGGAAAAGGATAGTTTTCGGGGGTTTTTAAGAGTGTGCTAAAGCCATCTGAAGTGCTGTTTAATCGAAATATCTTTTCATTAAAAAATGGCATCTAAGAATTTTCAGCGTGTGCTTTCTCGCCTCTGACGTCACAATCCAATATGGCCGCGGTGAGCACCCAGGAGCCTTAATGCAAAGACAATTAGAATTATTTCATCAAATGAACACGTACTATGTAATAGAAAAATAGAAAGTAAGCCTATATCTATAATGATGCAATATTAGTGACAAACGTATCGCGCGTTCTGCGAAAGTCAATAAATATTACACGCAATTTTTTGAAGAAAATAAAGAATATTTATCTGACAAATTGTAAAACGATCCGAAATATTGATTAATCGATTATCTTGATTTAAAAAAAGTTCATTTTTATCTCTATAAAATTACCAAATTACACACTCACACCCTAGTTATATATGAATTGTACTATTTATGCATGATAAATGTGTTGTATATTGTATTAATTTTTAAGATTTTTTGTTTGGATTTATATACGCATTAATTTTCTTATTCTTTTTTTAAATCAATGTATCAATGTTAGCGTTCATATATTACACTCCTTTCTATGCATCTATAGATTTGTAAGATAAGATAAATATAAAACATCTTGAATGTTGACCCTGAAAGGGCTAAAATCACAAATGTATTCATATATGTACGAGTTATTGTATATTTATTCGAGTTGTGCATGTATTATCAATAAATGTTTACTTTGTTAAGAGCAATTTATTCGTTGACTAAATATACATATATCGAAATTATTGTATCTATTGTACCTTCTGTATATTTATCTGAATGTTGACGCTATATATAGTTGTTTGTGTGTATTATAGTCGATACAATGTATTGATTGTGTATAAGGTATTATATCTTAATAAATATATCTTATTAGAGAGATATATATATATATATATATTTTAGGTAATCGGTATTTATGAAATTCCCGATGACGAAGATTATTTCATGGGAATTAGAGGGAATCAACGAGGAAAGGTGCCCAAAGTATACTTGGAGACGCTTATTATACGTCGTTGAGACACTTTAGAAATTATTCTACTACATCTATTGTCAATTGCATTTTTAGAACACATTACTCTTCCGCTTTTTCCAGCATGAAATTAGAATTAGCTTATATTTGGCTTGAAAAGCGGTTCGTTTTGTCAGGACCAAAAAATTAAAGATTTCAATTTAAATAAATTACTGTTTCAAGATTATACATATATGTACAAAATGTAATATATATATATATATATATATATATATATATATATATATGACACAAACGTTGATTCCCGGATCCATTCGCTTTGCGATTCGCTGCTTTTCCGTTCAATGTTAATAAATAATTATAAATCGAAAACATTTATTGTTTAAAAATTTATTGTTAATACGTACAATATATGTATAAGTTACTTCTTTTTCGACACACCGACCGTGCGTCCGCGACGACCGGTGGTCTTGGTGTGCTGACCACGTACACGAAGACCCCAGTAGTGACGCAGACCCCTATGAGCACGAATTTTCTTCATCCTCTCCAGGTCCTCGCGCAATTTAGAGTCCAAGTTGGCGCTCGTAAGCTACACACACAAACGAGATTTAGAAATATATCATTATTTAGCGCAATTGCGTATATCTGTAAATAATCTTGATCTCTCTTTGTTGCACTCATACCTGTTACTTAGAAAGTAAGAGATACTACGAAGCAATTCAAATGTACAGCAGTGCAGTTACTATTGCACAAGCTACCAACTGAATGTACAATCAATGTTTGTGCAGTCAGTCGTGAATTTGTGCGATATAAGATTTGTAAAATGTATTATAAAGAAAGATAAATGATTATTGGACAAAAACATGTGTATGCTATATCTTTATGCCCAATTGGATTCCACAGAGAGAGAAACATAGAAGTCATTAAAATTTAATTATACGACAAAAGTATTATTGCGCTATTAATGTACAATTTTATAATTTGATGATCAACATGAGAAGTTTTCTTTTCCCAAGATAAATAAATTCATACCTGCGAATATTTTCCATCAACAATATCCTTCTGCCTATTGAGGAACCAGTCCGGTATCTTGTACTGCCTAGGATTGGCCATAATAGTGACAATTTTTTCTACCTGAAAGCATTTTTAGAAAGCATTTTGAATATATAGATATGTTCTGTGATGTCAAAATAGACTTTTTTTTAATTGTAGAAAAATAAATCGACTTACCTCCTCCTCCGAGCATTCTCCTGCTCGCTTGTCCAAATCAATATCAGCCTTCTTCAACACGATGTTCGCATAACGTCGACCAACACCTTTGATCGCAGTCATAGCAAACATGACTTTTCTGTTACCGTCAATATTCGTGCCCATGACACGAAGAATATGTTGGAATTTCTCAGGAATCACGAGCGACTGTAAATAATTATAGTGTATTAGTATATTGACATGTGTATACTTATGAAGCTAATCTTTAAAACACGTGACGACTAAAAAATAATCGGAGAAAATAACAGTTCATCTCCAAATGTGAAAAATTTTTGTGTAAATTCGCGAAAAGTACATTCGGAAAAGTACATTTGAAATTGCAAAATTCATCCTTAGAGGTTATGAATTACAACTAGACATGTGTTTAATCTCGATATATGTAAAAATATTCTCGGAAGAAATCCAGGAATGATACGCTTATCATTTCGCTCAAATACTCAGCTACGTATCACGTAGGATTTCACTGAAAAAACTGGATTTTGTTTTAAGCTGAAACTCACCATCTTGGCTGGTTTATACTCGAAAGAAAGAAAGAAAAAAGATCGGAATGTACGGCACGGCGATAAAACCGGAAGAAGAAGACAGCCGTTTTGTGTTCATTGGTCTCAAAGATGGCGCACACGTTTGCTGCCCTGTGGCGACTCTATGGCAACTCTGTGAATTAAACTATAACAACTTCATATTTTATATTTATTTACTATATATTTCAAATTGTTATTATTTATTGTTATAAATTATCAAATTTTACTCAACACAATTGTATTAAAACACATATCATTCTTTTTAATATTCATTTGTTTATTTAATCTCTGACCGATAAACGTTATAAAAAACGTTATTATATATAAACAGTATTAAAAAGTATATATTTTAGTTATTTTCATCAAGTACATCCACAAAATCGCAATTATTTTACTGATATCGTGTCATTTGAAAATTAAATTATCCGCTGTTGGTAAAATGCATATCGTAAAATTTCGTTTCACTTAACTGAAGGTGTCGCAACTTTGACGTCAAGCGATGCCATATAAAGATTTACATCTATAATTTTGTCGCCAACATAAGTTTAATACACAAATGAGGAATTTATTATTCAATTTATTTCATTTACAAAAACATTTTGTATAATACAAACCGTTTTCCGAATGAAATATACAATAGATAGAACTAAAAGATTAATTTCTTTATTACATATTTTCGATACTGTATACATATATACATATACATATATATATGTCGTGTATTTCCAAATCATGCAATTTGAAACTCGTAAAATAATAATGCGAATAAGTGAAAATATATCTTTGAGGAGAAGTGTGGAGAATAAAATATGGCTGTATTTTCCGCAGAAAATTCGAAGAAACTATGTTTTTAAAATAAAATAAAAGTCTAACAATATATAATATGTGTCTCTCCTATATATATATATATAATAAACAAAAATGAAGCATAAAAAGAAAAGTCGACAAACAACACGTAAAAATTCGCATTTACAATAGAAATTCGCGCAATAGGGAAAGTATATATATGCCAAATTGTATATCTAAGGTAAATATTAAAATTGCAATAAAACTATCAAAGAAATAACAAAATTTTTTTATTTAAAACATGGCCTCTTGTCAACGATGTACGCTAAATAATAACACATCATTGTTTCATATAGTAAATTAAAAATTTTTTTAAAGTATTATTTAGTACGATTTACAATACCATTGCAGTTTGATAAATCGTACCTCTAACAATAAAATTAAAAGAATTGTAACAAAAATAAGCATTTTCTACAAAAGTTCTCATTCTGAAACAAATAAACATATCTATAAGTATGTCGTATTTATAATCATAAATTTTTTAAAAAATTTAATAAAAATACTTTTTGTATCACAAAAATATAAATAAGTTATTATCTCAATATAATTATAAAATTTGATAATATTTTCTTCGATTGTTCATCTAAATATAAAGAAAAAAAACACTAATGCTTAAGTAAAAAAATTAATTTAATAAATCGTACCAATATGATATAGGAAAAAGTTAGTGGTACGTTTTTCCGAACTTCCATTATTAAATTCTTTTGTCAAATTTGTGAATAAAAAAATAATCTTAAAACATTTATGCCGATCTTTCAACGCTTCCGCATATACAGGATTAAATAAGATGAAAAAATGTTTTAATAATAAATAAGTTTAATTGCCTATCTTTCTCAATGTGAGCTTAGGCATGGGGTGCCGAATATTACATGAAAATTACACAAAATAAAGTTATGAACGTCACTCGATCATCAACGGATCGCTTGAGAAGGAAACATTGCGGCATTTGAGTGAGGCTATAGCTGCGATACAACAGCGTTATCACCTTAAAATATTTTAACTCTGTTTAAAAGAAATACAGTAGAGATACAATTTAACAAACGATACGATTTAGCATACTTTCCCCTGCATCTCTCTCTTTCATCTTAAATGCAAGAAGAGTGGAAGAAAATGCAGCAAACAAACACTGATCATCGATGTCGTCAATTTTCCTTGTCAATTGTCGAAATAGTAAAAAAAAAAGGAAAAAGAAAAATATATATCGACACATCGCGTCTGCATTGTCGCGAGAAAAAAATTTTACGCGAATATCTAATATTAACGCCTACCGTGCGCGTGCAGGAGATACGAGATCCGATTTCACGGATGCGCTCTCGCGCCAACGTGGAATGAAATTTGTCTCGGTGTCGATGGAGTTTCGATAACTCGATAAAAATCCAGCGAGCGGAAAAGCAATCGTTTCTCGCCGCGCGAAATTCTCTTGTCCTCTGCTTCCACATCCTCCCCTACACCGCTTATTCTCTCCTTCTCGCTCTTTCGACTCCGATCTCCCCTCCTAATCTTGACTCTGCGAGAGTCAGAGGTTAGTCAGAAGATAGCTTGCAAGGTGGCGAATCGAGGTGGAGAAACGAGCCGAAACGAGCGTTCGGAGAACGAGTGGGCGGGGATATCTACCCCCGGGTATGATCCCCCTTTGATCCGTTTTACTACAGTCGTTCCCCTGGATTAAGCCGGAATAAGAAAGAATCCGCGAGTGTTCGGTCCTAATACAATCTATCCGCACACAGTCGATGCTGCTGTTGTTGCTGCTGCTGCATCGTGTCTCTTGTGCGATTCCCCGCTTTCAAAAAATAATAAGAGAGATTGGATTTAATTATACGTCGATGTAATATCTATTCTTTATTGTCTTCTTCCTTTTGGCCTACGTAAAAATCAGACGACATGAAAAGAGAGATATATATTACAGAATAATATTTCATGACCTGTCGATTATACAGCATGTTTCGTTTTAATTAATTAAGCGAAAATTTCTGAAATTATTTCTGTAACGAGAAAATATTTCGTACAAACATTGAGAGATTTCAAGGAGAAAAAAGTTGATAATTCTTAATTTTAACTCATTTTTCAAGGTTCTTTGAACTAGATCAACCCTAATTCTTTTTTTATGGAACCACCCTATTTTTTATATAAATCAATTCCTCATAATATTTGGCATAAAAAGTTATAAGAACAAGATGATCAAAAAGTGAATAGTTTATAAGATATTTTATACTATAATTTTTCATTTACTATATAATTACACACAAATTATAATTTTTCATAAACTATAAAATATCTCGTAATATATTTATTTTTCTGACTTTACACACCTCAAGATTTTTATACACAAAATAAAGAGAGGAATCAATTGGCGTTTAAAGAAAATATAATAATTTTAACAAAAAAAATATGTAGTTGCTAGTTACAAATTACATATTCTTTACACCAATTGATTCCTTTTATTATTTTGTGCATAAAAGTATTGAGGTAAGATCATCAAAAAATAAATTTTATGTATGTGTAAAATGATGTCAAATTAAAATATGTATAAAATACCTCGTAAACTATTCAATTTTTAATCATCTTACTCTTATAACTTTTTATGTTAATTACTTTTTATGTTAATATTACAAGGAATCGATCTATATAAAAAATTAGGATGATTTCATTTAAAACAACTAGATTGACCTTCAAATAACCTTGAAAAATGACCTTATTAGTAAAAATTCAAGATTATAATTTTTTTCTCTCTTGAAACCTTTTAACTTTTGCATGAAATATTTCCTCGTTACAACAAAACTATAGTTTCAGTAATATTTGACTATAGGTATATGTGTTATTAATTAGAATGGGTATTAATTAGAATAAAACACTTGGTATATTTTCGTGCATTTTCTAGTATAGTATATAGTTTAAATTATTTTGAAAATTGTTTAATCTTCTTGCATGAAAATTGTGGTGTACAATTCTAATAAAGACATTAAATTTTCAAGAATTTTCAAAGAAAATATTATATATAATAATATATAAATTTCTCTATTTTATGATTTTTTATTAATCTACAATTTGCGGTATACATAGATTTTTGTATAAAAATATTCGTACACTTTTGACAATTTTAGATTCTTTCTTCAAAGGAATTCAGTTGTTGTTCGTCTAGGCGTCATTGAATCCGTCTAGTGGAAACGAAGACACGATTCGCGTTGATTACAACGAAATACAAAATACGAGATTGCGCTCGCGAAGTCGTCATGTCTCGTGATTTTGCCGTAGAAATCGTTATGTCAAAGACAAAGCGCAAATTGCTCTTCTGCGCATACACGCGGCTAAAAGTTAAATTTTTTTTTTTTTTTTTTTTTTTTTATTCTTTTGGTGAGAAAAAAGGACGAAGCGCTCGATCGCCGAGAGAGATTACTTACGCGATGACGAGGCTTAGAAACGATTAATCATCGACGATGGATGTTGTATTATGTAGGACGATCTACTACATCGACAGTCCCCGATGTCGCACTGCTTATACCGGATTATGATCGAGGATTTGCAGCCTCTACTAGCATATGTTGTGCATTTTTTTACGCTCGTAAGGTGAGTGAGAAAATATGTACTCGTGTTAATATATAGTGAATATAAAAATATATTTATAGGTAAATAATATATGAGAATCTAATAATAAATATATGATCAATACATCTCTCTTTGCGATAACAATTTTGTATAATTATTCTTTTTGTACATAATTTTTAAAAATGTATATTATGTTAAATAAGACTAAGTGAGCCATTTAATTTTAAAAGTGGTGCAAGTAAGGAATTGCCAATGTTCCCAGGTAGCAAGCATACATCATTTATGACATTGAATGACGTCATTGAACATCAAAATGAAATTATTTTGACGTTTACTATATGACGTCATAACTGTTTGTGTATTGCACTCGCTTCACGCACTATTTTACACACACCATTAACATTCTTATTACATTCGTGAGATGACGTGAAGTCCGCTATTACGAACAAATTATGACGCAGTCGGTATCACTCCCCTCTCAAAAATTCAGCAAATGCTCCTTCCTTTACTCTTTATTCAATAGTTGTTTCAATCAGTTTGACAGCTCTAAAATGTTCGTGGAAGGAAGGTTAAACCGCGAAATGTCGTCCGGAAAAATAAGGAGAGAGAAAGAGACAAAGAAATAATACAAGACATATTAATCATTTGAATGATAAATAATTGTATTATGTGATAAATTCATAGATATAAATTAGATTTATTTATTCATAGACATAAATTCATATAAATAGATTATCTATTTATAGATATAAATTAGATTATTTGTTTATAAACATAATTCATAGATTATAGATATAATAAATTAGAATATATAATAATAATAAATGAGATAATATAATAAATAATCTAGCTATTTTTATTCCGACTCGAAGGCGGCTATCTTCAGGCATTAGAGTGAAATTGCAGCTGTGATGAAATAATAAGACATATGTATTTTTGTGCTTTTTCGAAAAGAACAAATTATATCATTAAAGATTGATCCCTTAAATATTTTTCATCCCATGAATCATTTTTGCATTGTTGAATATCTTATGAGCAAAACGATATCTAAAAGTTTTATTGTAGCATACACGTGGATATGCTCGTGTTTAATTGTAAGTTAGGTTAGGTTCTATAGATCGCAGATTTCAAAGTGACAAATTTGCCCCGCTAGAGCGATAAATTGGTCACTTGGTAACTGCTCGTAGGGATCACCGCGATTGTCACACCGTGCATCATCCAGTATCATATACGCGGTGTTTATTATTTTGTAGGAGGGCGTGAGATCCCCCAAGGGGGGATGGGACTGAATTGCACTGCTCGCCGACAGAAAGAAAGGGTAATCCCTACCTGCTGTCATCTAGTACCTCGAAATAAGAGTGCAAATCAAATAGAGGGGTCGAAAATCCTCGCGTCATTAAAGCGATATGATAATCAGTTTAGCTGAATATGGAGCTGATCGCTCTTGATTTTCTCATTTTCAGAGCCAAATGCCTCGTAAATAAGAAGCAAAGACACCTTATAAACTTACTGAATAAATTTTTGCAAACAGAAAATTTATTAATTTAATTTTCCAAGAAAATTTGATATGTATATTTAATTCGAATTTTACTGAAATATTTAGTTATTTAATTATTTATTTTGTTAAAATTTTATTAAGAAAATCAGTCGTAAAAAATTTTCATCATAATAACCTATAATATCGACTTCAGAGATTTTTTTAATTTAAAATAAATTCAACTCCACAAATTTTAATCACAAATAATGTGTAACTGAAAAGTAAAAGATCCACGTGAGCGATCGAGTATTTATTCGCGCGAATAACAAACGGAGGAATCATCATCGGCGAGATTGAGTAACACAGGCTGCTAAAACGCAGATCATAAAGTTGCCGAGTGGTCGAGATCCGTGTATGGCGCGTAATAAAGCGAAAGGGTGCGAGGGAGAGAAAGAGCGTGAGAGAGAGAAACGGAGTGGCAGTTAGGTTAGAACGAGGCAACGAGGGGTGGCGGCGAGAGAAGGCAAGTGGATCTGCGAAGGGATTACCGTGCAAATATTTATGTAGCGGAGATCCCCACGGGACGGCGGATCATCAAATTCCAATGACAAAACGATCCATACAGAGAGATCCGGCTGGATCCGTGTCCGCGGGTGGTTGACACATCGAGGGATGAACCTGGGGAGGAGGCGAGGAGAGGGGTTTACACTCACATATGCTCTCTCTCCACACTTGAAAAGAGCGTAAAATCCGCTACAGTTTGTCGCCGCGTTAACGAATCGTAAAATTTGAGTTTATATATATTTCTTCCTTTATTCTTTTTTCTTTTAAATAAAACCAAAATTGTTCCCGTAGCTAGTCAGAAAACTTATGTTTTATTTTATTAATATTTTATTATTTTATAATTATTTATATTGTCTTATTTCTCTATCGTTTCACATTGTACACATAGCTAGTCGGAAAGCCTATTTTCTTCATTCAATTGTGATTTGTATGTAGCGTTAAAACATTAAAGCTAGCTACCAAATTATTTTGATGACTATAATCATCTCATGATGATATGCAGCAATTGATTAAATAATTTTTTTTGTTTACTTTATTGCAATAAATTTAAAAAATGAAGAAAATTATTTTATACATATATGCATATTCCTGTACAACGATTTACAATTGTTTTCTCCAAATATAAAGCGTTTCAAGTTCAATTTCAAAAGTTTCGTGCAAGGAACAAACGAAAGCAAACTATTTTTCATTTGACAAAGATAAAGTTATAAACAAATTTGTTCTTGTAAAATTGAGAAATATTCGGAAGTATTCTACTCTATTGGGCGTTTAATATTGTTCAATAACCAGACCATTTTGGATGTCCAAGTTATGAGTTAGGGGACTTTATGGTTTCAATTCCTTGAGATATGGCGTTCTCAAAAACAGACGTTTTTCGCAATAAAAGCGGCAAAAACGCGTATCCTTAGAATTTCTAACTCAGATCATAAACCATTCTGTAGATAATTATAGCGATGATCCATAATAAAGTCTACAGTGAAGGTCGGATTTCTCTATGCATAAGGACACAGATACCCTATGATTGTTCAGAAACGCAGAAACGACCCATGTGTTTCTCTCTCTTTCTCCCTCCCTTATTCTCTCTCTCTTTTTCTCTCGTCATTTAAGAACTATCCGTGACTTTTGTCGGCAAACATCAAATAAACTGAAAAAATTACGGTAGCAAAACATCTTTAAAAAAACTGCTTTTCTTATGTCAACGTAACCTTCAATGATGCGTTCGAAACGCATTTTCCGACCACGGCAGACGAACTACCGTATAATTTCGTATACAATTCTTGCGTATACGTTTCCCGCGGCGTTGATTCTTTTTGAAAATATCCGGAATTCACAGCTTGACACGCAATCTTGTTTCGTGTAAGGTAATTTGACTACAAATTCCTATTACTAATACAGTACATGGAAAGAAATAAGTAAAACGGCTACATTATATAAATTCTTCTTTTAGAAGAAGAAAAGAAGCTTCTCCTAAGAGAAGAATATAATACCGCGACAACGCAACAAAGGCTTTTAATTCATTCAATATACTAGTAATATTCAAAAATATTTATTTAATAAAAAAACAATTAACACTAATTTACAAAAAATATTTTTGTTTTTCATTATTTTAAATCAGACCAGGTGTTTCTTATAGATTTTTGGATGCTGAAAACAATGTCGCAAGCCAATTTTCACCAGCACATTAGGTTTCCGAAATAATTGAAATTTAATATGTAAAAAATGGCTTTTTTTATGATATTTGAAATTTTTTGTTTTTGATCAGATGTCATGAATATATTGTTCATCTCCTATAAAATGCATTTTTTTTATTTCGAAATCTTACTTTTTCAGAGTCACATAATTATATTCAAATTTGTGGTTTAAGGCTATTGATACACAGTGTAACTTATGGTGATAGATTCCACTAAATGTATATTTATATATAGAGTGTCTCATTTTAATTGCCCACTTAATTTTTTCAAAACAAATGCATGTTCAAAAAAATGTTCAAGACAAAAGTTGTATATGATCTAAAGGAGGGCAAATAATAGTAAAATCAATTTTGGAATAAATAATTTTTTTCCAAAAAATTTTCCTCAGGATCTCCATATGAGAAATAGTTCCCAGCTTTAATCTTTCATAACGTGGCTAAAAAAATAAGATATTGAAATTTAAAAAAATGCATTTTATAGGGGATGAACAATACATGATATTTGATCAGACTTTCCAGATAACGTTAATAACCTTTTTTACAAAAAAAATCTTAAATATCGCAAAAAAAAACATTTTTTACACATAGAACCTCAATTATTTTGGAAATGACGTGCTAATGAAATTTTGTTTGCGGCATCGTTTTTAGTACCTAAAAATCTATAAGAAACACTTTGTCTGGTTTAAAATAATTTTTAACTATAAACTAGTGTAATTTTCAAAAATATTTATTTAATATTAATAATATTCAAAAATAATAATATTGTTTCTCTTTCTTGCAGACGCAATATTAAAATAATTTTTTAACTAAATAATATTGCATCTCTGAAATTTTATTAGTTATGAAATCTCATGCTAGTGCGTAAAGTGATATTCACGTGATAATAATAATACAAGAACAGCGCGGTGGATTCTCTAATGATATTAATGTTTCCTATGCCACGATCATATTAATGGATCATAATTATTTCAAATACTTAAAAGTTTGAAGTTATAAAGATAGTAAACTCCAAAATTTTATATGAACCATGTATAGAGATTGTAAAGTCTTCTTTTCGATGTTATCAGAATAGCACTCGAGTTTAGATTGCAATTTAAAAAATCTACGAAAGAGATCTTTGTCCAAAATCTCTATCAGGAAAAATTCTTTATCTTAAGAGATTACCTCTATTAAAGTAATTTAATCTACTTGAGCAGATTCTCAAGTATATCTAAAGAAGGCAAAGACGTTTTAAAGCAATCTCCGTGAATCGAATGATCCATTTCGTCTCTCTCTCTCTCTCTCTCTCTCTCTCTCTCTCTCTCTCTCTCTCTCTCTCTCTCTCTCTCTCTCTCTCTCTCTCTCTCTCTCTCTCTCTCTCTCTCTCTCTCTCTCTCTCTCACACCCTCGTCTCTCTTACCATCACTCGTTCGGGTTCGACTTCGGGACGCAGGTGGCGATGCTCAAAGCCAATTATGCGAACGCGCCCCGACGTCTCGCAAATCCCTATATATTCCTCGCAAAACCCTCTCGCCCGCGAGAATTGGCGGAGAGGAGAGAAGTTTAACTTGTCCGCGCTATAACGGATTAACGGCTGCGATTTATTCGCGAGTAATTGTTTCCTCCCTTTAATTAACTCGCATTTATTTCGCGTAATGGGAACGGTTCTCTCTCGTCGGTGAACTTTCCAGGATATGTATATGTGTGGCGAGAAGAAAGCACATTTCTGTATAAAATAAATCTTTCTCTCTTCCATCTCTCTTACTCTTCATTTTATCCACATTTTGTCAATTGTTCGTACAATATTCTCGAAGATATATTTTAAAGAAGAACAAGAAACTTTCAACCTTCATTTCGAGAAGAAGATTAATAATAATCTTTGAGAAGAAGCTAATTAAAAATGTTTAAAAAGTAAAGATGTATAAAGAAAAAGATTAATTTTAATCTTTGATTAGCTTCTTCTCGAAATAAAGTCTGAAAGATATTTTGAATAAAAAGTAAAATTTTTTTCAAATTTCATTTTAAGAAGATTAATATTTTTGAATATTTGTACAAATACGATAATATTGTTTTTCTGTTACAAGAGAGCTATATAATATGTCATAATAATATAATTTTCAACTATATAGCAATATACCTATCATTTTATCATTTATGACGTTGCTACGAAAAGTTATATTATGTATATGTATTCAAATAATAATAAGAGATTAAAAGAGATGAAATTACCTTCATCACTTTCCTTCGTCGTGTCATGTGATTGACTTTTTACACTGCGAAAACAATATATGTATAATGCAGCCTGGCAGTGTATATACAGGACGGTTCACGTCCTGCGGAGTCTCCGGGTCGCCATTTTGCCGACGATAAAATATCCCGGGACCGCCCGGGGGGTTGCCTCTTATCTTTCCTATTATCGATAGCTGGCCGAGGACCAATATGGCCACGGCAGCGGTTACCATGGCTACGTTCGATATCTCGCTTCGGGACGGGGGCCCCCATCATCCGCGCTATTATCGCGCTTCGCCGTAAATAAGGAGAAGGGCACTCCCCTCATCTCCGGAGGAACGGCTCCGAGGTTTGCGAATTCTCTCCCTCTCTCTCTTTCTCTCTCTTTCTTGCTCGCGATTGTGCGAGGGAGACAAAATGATATCTATCTCGCTAGGGTTATTTCAACGCACGCTGATGGAGAGAAATTGTACAATCAAAAACGAAAAACCTTTTCATTTGATACAATATTGTTTTTTTATATGTTGTTATTTCGATAGAATCGATACGCATTGGTCAACGAAAGCGTAAATGTTCTAAAATACGATAAATGTTTAAAAAGTGTGCAAATTGGAAACTTGCACATTGCTTCCTCACCATTCTATTTCGCTTTTATCGCATTACTCTTCCTCTATGAGCAAGCTGGTTTTTCAATTTTGGTTTCTTCATAGAGGAAGGCTTAATGAGCGAAATATAAAATGACGAGGAAGCAATGTGCAAGTTTCCAATTAACACACTACTTTACACACACATAAATATATTATTAAATATAATAATAATATTATTAAATATAATTATTAAATAAAAATTATTAATATTAATTATTATTAAATATATAAACATATTATATTATTTTTATATTAGCTATCCCTATATTACATATATATTACAGCCTGAAATTTAGTTAATCATGCCTAAATTTTAGCTATGGTAACTAATATTAGCTAAAAAATATTATAGCTAATTAAATTTCATGTGTAATATAGAGACAGCTAAAATTTAATTATGGTAGCTAATTTTTTTTCCGTGTATGTATATGTATGTATGTACATACCTACTTTTGTATGTTTCTTTCGTAAAATTCAAAAATTTACATTTATTTTTAATTTAAAATTTTATAAAAAATGAACCCCTTCACTGATCCTCGCCAAATTCAATATCAACTATTTTTTAATAATACTTTATTCAAGCAAAAAAATTTAACTCAATATCTCAAAATTTGCGAAAGTTAAAAAGTGTACTTAAAAATTCTTAAAAATTCAAAATTTCATAAAAAATGGATCCTTTTACTAATCCTTGTCAAATTCAATATCAAACCATCCTTTAATGATAGTCTATTTATATAAAAAAATTTATCCCGATATCTTAACATTTACGGAAAGTTAGAGCAACCACAGACATTTTATGAAAAATTAAAATTGCATTAAAATTTTAAGACATTCTATGAATTTTTATAAAAAATGACAATAAAATAATCAAAGTGTTGTCCTACTTTACTTGTATGTCAAATTGGAGCGCTGTAACTCAAACAATTCTTGAGACGTTTTAAATTTTTAGAAAAAGAGTACTCTGCGTTGATACCCACTGCTT